>NC_068447.1:39357908-39657908 GCF_023373465.1 Oncorhynchus keta
GTATTTTTACTAAAGGACCATCAACAGCCAGAAACCTCTCCGTATCTACGTTTGTGGGCACAAAATAAGTTACGGACCAGCTCAGAACATCTCGCTCCACACTCCTGATTAAGAAATGTTAATGGAAACTCATTTTGTGTTTCAGATTCTGTTCGATCAAGCCCAGAGATCTGTGAAGCAGCAGTTACACACCTTTGTGAAAGAGTAAGTTCAAGACAACTTCCTTCCATTGTCTCATACTGTCTCCCCTGTATAGCTAGGTAGCCCCCGCCACCTCTCGTTGTGTGGACTGAGACCTACCTGAGGGGAATGAAACTTGACTGATTTTTGATGTTAGTGCTCCGCGTCAGAAAACGGGAAGCAGACAAACTATCCTGAGGCTCAGGGCCTTTTACCTGGGAAAGGTCAGGGGTCATGACCCTGCCCTTGTTGTTGTCTTAACTACAACCTACTGGGAAAACCCCTAGTCTGACAGCAGACTGAAACCACGGTTCAGGGATTTATTACCCACTACCAATAGGAAGGTGAACTGGGGTGATCTGGGTGGGAGAATAAGGAACATGTGTCAAACAAACTGAATTCTTCTTATTGAATCCTCCAACCACAAACAGTATTGCCATTTTCAACCATGTATTCAACATACCAGTCCTTTGTGAATCTTTCAATCATAATATTATTCAGTATTGTCATTTTCAACCATGTAGAAGGCATCAGCATGCTTCAGTTTGGCTGGCGGCTAGCCAACGAGTGTGTTCGCATGCTCCCTAAAAATACCTTTGCTTGAAAAAGTAGACAAAAGCGGCAATGGTACTTTTTGTCACTTTTGGGATACCGTAGCCAGTATCCACTTCCTCAAAATAGTCATAATTCATCTAAGCTAACTCAAGAAATCTGCCATTAATTTAGAAGTTTGTGCCAAGAAGATCTTACATCTTACGCAATTTTACATCTTAAGAGGTTTGGTGCAGTATATCTCAAAGAAGAATGATGTGCATGAAAACGAGACCTGTCTCATTGAATGACAACAAAGACTTTATTGAAGAACCCCTACAGTTGACCAATCATGGACGAAGGGGGCGTAGACTCGAGAGAGACATTTTGTGTGCCCGGAAACCCTTCCCGAAGTCCAAAACAAACAAAAGCATCCCAAAATGTTGCGACAATATATGCACAAACTCTTCTGAACTGTTTCGACTGGGAAGCAAGCAGACACATTTACTTATCTGCTCAGGTACAACTATTGAAATCACATGCAGTATCTGTTGTTCCTAGGACCCAATCTCAGTGTCCCCTATTTCTCATTCTCAGGGATGTCCGTAAATTCAAGGAGACCAAGAAGCACTTTGACCGTGTGCGTGAGGACTTGGAGATAGCCCAGGTGAAGAACGCCCAGGCCCCCAGGAGCAAACCTCACGAGGTGGAGGAGGCCACCGGTACACTCAGCATCACCAGGAAGTGCTTCCGACACCTGGCCCTCGACTACGTACTTCAGGTCAGCGATAGAGAACCGTAACCAGGGATATATGACAAGAGGAATTTAGACAGACGAGATGCCTTTGAATTCTGTAGGTCTAGAATAGAATAAAATACCAATTGGATTAGTGATTTCACTGGCAGGCCCTTAAAGATGGTGGTACAGTAGCTGTGGCATTGTACTCCGTTAGGAAATTGTAGTCACATATCGTGGTTCAGCATGGTTTTAGCTCTGCATGCACACATGTTGTCTCCTCTCCACTCAGTCTCTAGACAGCTACTATGTCTATCTTTAGGAAACGAGAATTGATGTAGTGTGATCTCTGTGGCTCCCTCTGTCTGCAGTATGTCTCCCGGCACTAACGTCCTCTCTGCTCTAATTTTGCAGTTTGTGTGTTTGTGACCCTGTGTGGTTTTAATTGGCTGAAGGCAGAGAAGGTCACGGTTGTGTCTGGAGATGTATTCTAGTGACCCCTCAAATGTAGCGCGAGATCTAATTTAGGTTTGCATCATTCATTAAGATAGCCAATGAGCTGAATGAATGTTTTTTTCTTCTTAAATGCCAACATGATGACCATAATTGGTTCATATAAAGGTCATTGCAGTATCCTGTTGATGTAATATTATTTTGTTCGTAACATACATAAAAGCTGAGAGACAGGCAGGACTGCAGGACACATGCAGCACAGCTCTCTAGTGTCGTAAACGGTTGGTCACTGTTCTGACATCAGTGAAGTGTAACTATTGTCCACATGAGGGAGATGTTTGGATGCACGGCAGTATCAGATCAGGCTGATTCTGGCGGAGTTGTAACATACCATATTACTACTCACTGTCACCCACTTCTCTACCGTTCTGCAGATTAACGTCCTTCAAGCCAAGAAGAAGTTTGAGATCCTAGATGCTGTAAGTGCCCTTAACGATCAGTCCCAACAACATGGAGTACAGCTCTGTAAAGTTTTTTGCCTTTGGTAAAAAACAAAAACAATAATAGATTGCTTGTATTCCTCTGTCTGTCTCTGTTTCCCCTGCAGATGCTGTCCTTCATGCATGCCCAGTACTCCCTCTTTCAGCAGGGCTACAACCTGCTGGATGAGATTGACCCCTACATGAAGAAGCTGGCTGCTGAGGTGAGCATCGCTATCACCCTCACCACCCTCATCCAGAGCCACGGCCAGCCTACAGCTTTGCTGTTCCGCCGGGCCCTAAACCCCGGTTCCTGATTGGTATTGGATTGGCTCCGATGGAAAATATCGACCCAGGCAGAGTTGCATCACCGATGCCCTGTCCGCTGTTGTGCCGTCTGTTAACATAACAGTGCATTAGCCTTCTGATTTGACTGTGTGAAACCAGGGGCATTATCTGTTGAAAATCCCTGACTGTGCTGGGTGGTAGATGTAGCAGATATACTGTAGTAGTAGAACCATAACAGTGTTTTAGTCAAAGACTTCCGCGGCATGGTATCCTCTCACACGTCCAGCATGCAGAAGAGTGAGACAGACCCGATCAGACACTTCGTGACAAAACATTGACCTCGCGCACGCAAGTCTCAGCTATGTGATCAACGCCATGTGTGTTTTGTGAATCTTGTTTCTAGTTGGATCAGTTGGTGATTGACTCGGCCATGGAGAAGAGGGATATGGAACACAAGCACGCCACCGTACAGCAGAGGGTAAAGCAAGCAGCCATTTCACTCTTTCTGCCTCTCCTCTGGAAGTTACCCAGGGGTCTGGGGAATCTTGAGTTTGCTAGCCTTGTCCCATATCGTGTGTGCCATAGCCATGACTTCTCTATCGTTGCCATGCGCCGCGCATGTATGGCTTGATAGCACAGGAGGTTGGTGGCACCTTAAATTGGGGAGAACGGGCTCGTGTAAATGAACACAGAATGTATATGCTGCATTCTATTCTACTGTATCTTAGTCTATGCCACTCTGACGTTGCTCGTCCATATATTTATATATTCTTAATTCCATTCCTTTACTTAGATTTGTGTATATTGTGTGTATTGTTGTGAAATGGTCAGATATTACTTTCTAGACATTACTAAACTGTCGTAGCTAGAAACACAAGCAATTCGCCACAACCGCAAAAACATCTGCGAACCGCGTGTAATTTGACCAATAAAATGTGATTTGATTTGATCAAATACATCAAGCACATGGTTTGCAGGTGTTTGATGCCCTTCCGTTATGCGCCGTTCTCCACTCAGCAGCCTCCTGTGCTTGTTAACGAGGGCCATGTCTGTGTTGGTACTAGGCTGGGAGTTTGGCTGTGGTTTAGGAAACACATCAGAGCTCCCTCCAATCCTAAATTCACCACCTGGCTACTGTTATGACTGGGGGATTAGGGAGGAGACTGGTCAGCGTTTGATTAGTCTGCCTCAGAAAGGCCAGTCGTTGGTTTAACCGTTAAACCAAGTGGAATTAAGTGTTTTTAAGAGGCTAATCCAAGTGTTGTCCACTGTAAATAAGAATGTTCAGCAAATTCGGTGTATGCTAGGCTAGCTAATCATTGAGATTTGTGGCCCGAACTGTATGTTTTTTTTTTGCTGACATTTGAAATGTGGGTTCTCTCTGTTCCGTACACGTTTACACAGGCGGCCCAATTCAAATATTTTTTTCCCCACAAATTGGTCTTTTGACCAATCCGTTCAGCTCCGAAAAAGATTGGATGTGAAAAGAGTTGATGTGATTGGTCAAAACACCCATTAGTGGAGAATAATATCCGAAACGGGGCTGCCTGTGTAAGAACGGAGAGAGGAGTACAGAACGGAGAGAACCCACTTTGTTTTTTTAAACAGACAGTTAGGGTGTAGACATAATGCCTCTGATGTTATTTTAGTGCTTTAATGGATCATTTAGGTCTCAGATACAGGTCCACTGTGCCATGCTATATTTACTGATACAAATGTATCCGTCTGCGGGCTGTCAGTTTGCTGTGAAACTGGCAGAAAACACACAGATACATTTGGGGCGAGTTGAAATTAGAAGGAAAAGAAATTGGTGCTGTCCTCCAACGTCTACGACGATTACCGTGAGTTGGCAAGGCAGGCACAAACAGATCTGGGACCAGGCTAGTCCTGTTCTGGTTGTGAATGAATAATCCCTGGCTTGTTGAGTGGGACTTCCTGAGGTCCTCGCGATCTCCATATGAATGAGACACTGCAGTCTCCAGTCTCAGGGTACTGAGCCCCAGGAACAATACTTACTTACCTCAGGAAGGATCAGTGGCCATCTGTCCATCTGCCTACAGCCAGCCAGGCAGACAGCCATGCAGACAGTCATGCAGGCAGCTAGACAGGCAGCCCTGGACACCCTATATATCACCAGGCCTCTGCCTGTAGTCTGGACACAGACAGAGAAACAGGAGGTGGCAGATTGGATAAGGGCCTAGCAGTTTTTAAAAATCTGTTTATGTCTGAAAATCAGTTACTTTTTTCTTCATGCAAGCGTCAAACTAACACACTCCATTGGAAAGTGGTAGTCTGTGAGCATGTTAGCCAGTGAGCATAATGTCAGCATCTGGTCACAAATAAAATGTAGGCTATGTTTTTATAGGGCTGGTCATTTTAAAGAGGAGCTCAAATACCAGGGACACTGTCTTCTAGAGTCAGATTATGAGATGCTGGAAGGCCAATAAATAGAATTATAATCTGAGGTACAATGAAGCAGTTGAGATGATTGTATTATCACACCACAATTGGTCTCTGCTATGTCCTCTTGCGTGTTATAATGCTGCCCTCTCTCTCTCTCTCTCTCTCTCTCTCTCTCTCTCTCTCTCTAACCATGCTGCGATCTGCTCTACCAGACTCTCATGCAGGTGAGTACATTTTATACTTCACATGCTTGTTGTCTGCTTCTTGTGAGAGACTGATGCAGACATACAGCACAGCTCAGAAGTGCCTCTGGAGAACATTAGCTAACCCCTTTGAAGTTATCTTAAGCACAAGTGTGCGGAGCTGCAGAGGCACACAACTGTACTCTGTGAATCATTTATATGACGCAATCAGATCCTCAGCGCTGACTGCTATTGGCATAGCATAGGATAGTATAGCATATACAGCCGTTTAGTTCTGAAGTGGATGGCTCTGTTCCCATGAGACTTCTCTTCTGTTCAGAAGTGTTCGGCCAAATGATTTTCTGGATGTTTTGTAGCTTCCGAGGCAAAGAAAGGTTGAATCTTATTGATGGACTTTTTGATGGATATTTGTTCTTAATTTCATACAATTGGGAAATGTGTTTGTTATCATGCCACTTCAAGCATCACCTTCTAGCTCAGCTACGGCATTTGACAAATCAGTAGTGGCCTTATTACAACGGGCACCATTTTGTGTTCCCCTTCCCCTCCCCTCCCTGAAGTCATACTCCGCTCTGAGCTGGTTAAATATCACAGGGATTTGACGGTCTTTCTCATCACATCTGGACATGAGCAATAACCCTTGTGTAAAGGTACATGGGACAATGGGGCATCCCTGACATTACCAGCAGAGAGATGAGAATAAAGTGCTGCCACCAAGTGTGACCGGAGCTCTCTGGTAAACAGAGCAGAGAAAGCCTGTAAATGTCAACCCCCTGAGAGGTCTTATTCATTTCTAACTGTGGGTTTAATAGAGGAATTCTGTCCTCGGCCACGTTTGATCTCTCCAGCTCAACACTAATACGGTACCAACACAACATTCTGGGCTACTGTTCCTCTCGCACACAGCTTGTTAATGAATTAGGCTGATAAAAAAATATATATATACATTTTGATCATTAAAAAAAACTTTTCAGTACTTTAATATTCAAGATTTCAGGAGTCATGAGGTTTCTATACACAATCTCGTTTATAATTGAGGCTTTTACCAGCATTAGCAGTATATTGCAGGATTGCGATTTCAAAGACTTAATCGGCTAATTTGTCTGTGAAGGTCGTGGTTAGGGGAATGAGAATGTGGGAGTTCTTTTTCGCCAGTGTTGTACAGTGTCCACGCACTCAAGATGGGCTCGGTTACATGGTAACTGTTTCTCATGGCAACAGCGAAGGGAGAGCTAAATAAACCAGGTGGGGCTCCGGATTAGGTCAGACAGGCTGTTGTGTTGTGTTGTGTGGCTGAGGCTGAGGCTGAGGCTGAGGCTGAGGCTAGGGCTGGTAAGGCAAGGTGCCAGGTTAGTCAGTGGTAGATGACACCTCGGGTATGAGGGGACAAGAGGATCCTTGCTGGCTGCAGACAATAGTGGTGTAGTATGTCACTGCAGACAGAATGGCTAATCAGTGCCACCAACTGTCCTGTCTTGGCCAGGGCCCATGTGGCAAAGAGTGAGGGGGCATATGTGTCTCAGAGGGGTTGGGTAAAATGAGGAAGACACATTTCAGTTTGAATGCCTTCAGTTGTACAACTGACTAGGTATCCCCCCTTTCCCTTTACCAGGTGGATGAGATATCAGAACGTTCCTCCCCAGTCCAGTTTTGTGTAGTCGACTTTAGCGTGTTCTTGCCTCATTTGACATGCGCCTTGGTGGTATCTGTGTGTATTGTTTATCAGCTGCATGATGTAGGCCACACACACCGCTGTGATTGCTGTTGCGACTGGACCGTTAAATGGCATATGTACTGCTGAGGTGAATGAGTACATGGACATGAATAAGTAACTGTTGTAAAAAAGTGGCAACTTATTTCTGTGTAAACTCTCTCAAATGGCTCAGGACAATAACACACTCAGGAGGCTAAAGGGCACATTTTATTACCCCTTCAGCCGCTAACTGCCACTCCTTGATAGTCCTGAAATTCTCTCCCCTGAAGTCGTATTTGGAACAATATCAGAGAGGGGTTTTCCAAGGGAACTTAGCACATACTTAACCAAGGGATCCTGAGATGCTCATGATGAGAATGAGATCTTAATATCTTACACACTCACATTTCAGTCAGGCAGAGTCTCTCTCTATCCAATATCCAAGGGAGGGGTAATGGCAGAGTACATCAATAGTGGGCCTTGTTGTCGGTCCAGAGGAAAGCCTGTGGAGAGTCGGACACCCACGTTGCTTTGCTCTGACCGATGGAGACCCGGGGCTTTGATATTGGAGAGTGTTGAGGGGTTCCTTCTCAAAGTTACATAAATATGTCGTTAGTTTGCCCTATAACTTATTCGAATGGAGAGCAAAACATTGTCATAAACCCTCCACAGCTCTGTACTCAGTAGCCTCTGACCTCTGCCCTCTGTGGAACATGGCTGCTGGAATTAACGGTTTTCACCTGCATCCGACATCCATTCAACATCCATGCATCATCCATTCTAGTCTCCTTTCAATAATTGACTAATCAAATAAAGCATAGATGATATTGCACAAGTAAATAGTTATTCCTTTTGAGTTATCTGCACCTACTAATTGGTGTAATATGTCTGACCAGAGCCATGATTACACAACTCTATGTCTGACTATCTCACCGGCTGCTGTTGCCCCTTCCACGTCCTTTCACATTCCACAGCTCCCAATCCCCCTCATCTGGCACAGCTCCGCTGCTGCCGGCATCCGGACAAGGATCAGCTCATATAACCTACGTTTAAGTTTACGGGGACACAACAAAGCTCGAACAGTAAATAAATAAATAAAAAGGAAGTTAAAGTAGCCTTTATTATGAACCATTTATTGTCTCTTGTTTTTTTTTAAACACGGTGGCCCACCTGACTACATTGCTAACAAGATGCTCTGCTTCTATTCTTGTTGAATTATTGAACTGCCAGTCATTTCCCCTCTGCATGATGCCAGATCATGAATAATGAATGGACTTTATTGTTCGGTTAGCTTGCATACAGGAAATATTTGCTTCCCGTTTTCATAACATGTGTTGGGTTACTCTAAGGCATTATGTTTATGGTAAGGACAAACGTTCTTGAAGGGTACTGGACTAATTGATAAGTGCATGTTTGTGTAGACTACACTATATGGTAAATGTGCCGCTACTGACATGTTTTCTGTAGTGGCTTGCAATTTAGTTAGTTTACTCTTTGTTCGGGTCGATGGCAAAGTCTCAGCTTCTCAGTGGTGATTGCTTGATTAACTGGGCTGGTTGCCAGATGGAATCATAGAGACGCGGGCCGGGCTCCATTTATTGCGCGCTGCAGAACACTCACGGTGTCCGAGTGTTGAGGAGTCGTAAAAGTGTCCAACCAGCGCAGCCTGGATTCTGGTGTCATTTTAACAAACTGCACGTCTTTGGGTCTGGAGCGACTGAAGGCAACTCTGATTTGGAAGTTCAACGTTCCGCGAATAAACTGGCAGCTGTATGATAATAAGATCTAATCCAAAGACCCACACAGTGACGGCAGCAGGCAGGTGCTATTGTGGAGCGCGCACATGTCTGTGTAGGGTAGTTATTCTCGATGCGGTACTAACAGTCCAATGAGTTGTTCAGCGATCAGAGGACTTAACGGACGTTTCGTTTGCAGCTCGACAGCGATGCCTATTCACTGAGCATTTGATTAGAGTTCCTACATTTTCTGTTATATTTTGGTTTGCCTATTTACATGTCCAATGCTGGATAATTTAAAACGTTTGAAAATGAAGATATTTGGACGGTTGGACCACACTCTGGTGGGTTGAGCTTTATTTTATAGTCTATTAATAATTTTATTTCACTTCTACTTTGTATTGTTTTGATTGCATTTATGGAGAGTTGACCTTTTGAGAAGAGAGGAGACCCATCATTTGAATACGGATATTTTTTTGTGTCAAAAAAATATGACTTTTTAATTTGTCATGGAGTATTGAACAGCATATTTAGAAATAGCCTAGTTTATGGTCAACAGCAACACATTGTAAGATCAGACTGTAACAACAAATTGCACAACGCATATTTGTGCACGTCAAAATGAGTGATTTTTTTAAAAGTAGTAGTTGTATCATTCAAACATGGAGTGACTAGTAGTTAATGGCGTGCTGCCCTGCTCAGTGCTGCTAATACCCCGTTATGAAACTCAACTGATCACAGTGTCGGATGGGATCTGACTACTGGCGTTCGTTTATCTAGGTCAGCTATGGAGCTATTCTGAATCGTCCTAAAAGAAAGAAATGACAGATTGGACAGAGTCGTCAAACCTTCACCGTTTTTATTGCTTTTCATTAGATAACTCATTTATTCAGATGGAACTTGACCAGGATGGGAAGATTGTGTTCAATAGGTTGTTTGTGTATTTGTCATGAAAAAGAAGCCAAACTGAAGCTAGATCAATGTTCTGTACCTATTCACCTGTCCATGGGTGAGTGTCACAGGCAAAGATTCAGGACATCAAATGATTCTAATCTAATACCTATTCTTTCTTTCTTATTCTTTCTTAATACTTGATTCTTTCTTAACATTGGGGTGGTAGGGTAGCCTAGTGGTTTGGTTAGAGCATTGGACTACTAACTGAAAGGTTGCAAGTTCAAATCCCTGACCAGACAAGGTACAAATCTGTCGTTCTGCCCCTGAACAGACAGTTAACCCACTGTTCCTAGGCCGTCATTGAAAATAAGAATTTTGTTCTTAACTGACTTGCCTGGTTAAATAAAGGTATAAAAAAATAGTCTCACAGTGGACCTCCATATTCCTTCTCTGAGAACTCTTTCATCAAGACTATTCATTAATGAGACAATTGTGTCTTGGCAGAGGAAGCTTTACCACTATAATGTAATGTGGTTAATGGGCCAGACTAAACACAGGCACTAAAATGTTTCTTTATTTCTGTTGAAGGCATGGTAACGGTTTAGTACATGTTGGTCTGTGTTGTGAGACATGCCTTTATTTCAAGAAGGATGCACATCCTAGCTACTACTTTCTAAATTAAACCAAATGACTGTCTGACTTGGCACAACGATTCATGATTCCGCTGAGACTTGAGCCGACGGACTGCACTAGGACACTGAACCTCAAGTAGCTGCCTTTCGGTGTGTAGTCGGTGTAAATGAAGAATCTGTGAAAAGGGTAGGGGGGTAGTAATTCTCTTCAGCCAGAAGATGCTTACACAACCATTTGCGTCAGAGTGAACATCTCAGATGGGAGTTCCTAAAGGGCACAGTGAATCGCTCTGTGAGGATGCACGGCACACTTTTCCCATCACATGCGCACACACGTGAATTGTGTTAACATGACTGCACAACTTTCTGCATCTTTCATGGAGGGCTTATGTCACATCCTGATCTGATGTGATGTCATAGTTCAACAAAGCGCAGAAGAGACTCCATTTTAGTGGTTCTCAAACCTCTCCTTTGGACCCCCTAAACTTTTCACGATCTTGTTGTAGCCCTGAACTATCTCACCGGATTCCCCTTTTATAAAGGGATTGTTGAATAGTTGACGAATTGAATCAGGCGTACCAGCTCTGGAATCGATCAAATACATGGAACGGCTAGGGTCCCCGAGGAGGAGTTTGAGAACCACTGCTTCAGTCACTGTCCCTCTCAAACGCGTTCCCTCACTGATCAGTGAAATACCCTCATTTGTTCCTATGTTGAGTGGCCACAGGGTTAACTTGGGGTCCCCTTTTTGTCTCTCTCAACTCTGACAGGACTTCTCGTATGACGACTCAAAGGTGGAGTTGTTCAACGTGGACGCTCCCAATGGCGTGGTGATGGAGGGGTACCTGTTCAAGAGGGCCAGCAATGCTTTCAAGACCTGGAACCGGTAACTAGATGACTGACGAGTAGCCATCACTAAACCAGCCACACTCTGGCTTCAAATCTATATATGCAGTATGACAGTAATCCTGTTGATTTGGTCTCTACCTTGGCAATGGTATGTTTTGTGGATATTGTATAGGATATCAAGACATACCATAGGGAACTAAAGAAATACAGTCTATTCACTAGGAAACCAATGGCCATACTTGCTAGCATTGAGTTACCTTGGTTAGAGAGAGACCCCCATCGCAGGACATAGAGATCTATAATATATACTGTCTGTAGAAACATATCCATTTAATATACATCTGTTATTCATTTCTTGTTTTTCAGGCGGTGGTTTTCCATCCAGAACAGTCAGCTGGTCTATCAGAAGAAGCTGAAGGCTAGTCCACATAACCACCAGCTATCATCTTTATAGGTCCCTGGGGTGGGTGGGGGTGGGGTTGAGTGCAACTTTAATGGGGTATAGAGCTGCTCTGAAAGTCACAGTGATCTACATTGGCGAAACGCAACCCTCCCTCATTTAACACTGACTGCATTAGGGCAGAGGACTGTTACAGGATACTCCTCAAGAGTCCTGTCCAAAGACTGCGATGGATGGCTGCGTGTGTTAACCCCATCCTACGGCCTTACATCGACCCTCGCATGAATCCATAGTGGGATATAGAATGTGAGCGTCAGTGTACTCATATGCACATTGGCTCAAAAGGGGAAAGGTGCTCAATTTGGGAATCCAAACGACATGTCTTACTTTACTCCAGGACACATTGGACATAATGTTGGTGTGATGAATATTTGAACTGATTTGACTGACCGGGCCTTTTTCACTGTTACTGACCAATAGGATTCCCTGACGGTGGTGGTGGAGGACCTCAGGCTTTGCTCTGTCAAGCCCTGTGAGGACATCGAGAGGAGGTTCTGCTTCGAGGTTGTCTCCCCCACCAAGTATGTTCTTCTTCGTCCCCTTCTATTAAGGAATGAGCTGTAAACTCAATTCACCTTTGTTCCAAGGGATTTGTCTTACACATGCATTCAATTTATTTAAATCCCTTGAGGTGACATTTTAAGAAAATGTCCAATAAGATTTATTCTAAATCATTCGCTTCCTTCTAAGAGTGCCTAGGGGCTATCGTTTTGTACTGTTGAGAGACTGTGTGTTGTAATATGGGGCTGTCTTTCCATTCTGCAGGAGTTGTATGCTCCAAGCGGAGTCAGACAAGCTTCGGCTAGCCTGGATCCAAGCTGTGCAGGCCAGCATTGCCTCGGCATACAGGGAGAGCCCAGACTACCATTATGTCGAGGTCAGTTGGTCCATCTATCGTAAACATAACTGTCAAACAAACAATGATATTCTCTTCACTTTCTCACCACGACACGTCATGTATAAGCTTATATGCTTGCATGAAGTGATAGTCATTTGTGAGCTATCTAAAATCAAGTGTCTCATGCCTCAAGAGAATGATTGCATGCCTCTGTTATGCGCTTTTTGCCATGTGCGCGTGTCTCGTCTCACCACTAGCGCCTGGACAGGACCGCCTCGCCGTCTGTCAGCAGTATCGACTCGGCCAGTGAGCCTCGGGAGCGTAGCATGAGGGGGGAGAGTATTCTGCACCGCATCCAGTGTCTCCCGGGCAACGAGTATTGCTGTGACTGTGGCCAGGCTGACCCGCGCTGGGCCTCCATCAACCTGGGCATCCTGCTTTGCATTGAGTGCTCCGGCATCCACAGGTAATGTCAGTTTGTATAGAGGCCAGGGCATCCTGCTCTAGCATCCACAGGCACTGTGTCTGGATGGACTGGAGACATCTGAGTCACCTCAGTTTATATAGAGCATAATAAAAGCTATAGTCTTATGAGTTATATTCTAAATATATTAGCTCAAAAAGTATAGCCCTATTTTAGCTAGTATAAGTTTAGTATAGCTAGCTTGGCCTGCCGAGAGCGACTACATAAAGGCATACTACACTGGCCACGCATACTGTTGTATGGTCTACTCTAGACCTAAGCTCCTTTTGGTTGTAGATCAATGGATGTAATGTAGTAGTAGCAGCAGATTGTAGCGTAGGGCGAGGGGTCATTTTAAGGGGTCACTTGTGACTGTTTCAGACCATGTTTCTTACCATGTGCTGGTCTCTTGGCTCTGAGAATATGAAAGAGTCCCAATGACCAAAAGGGTGCCTTAGCCTTACCTTGTCATCTGCTAGTATAGGGCACGTTCTGCCCCCCCCCCCCCCCCCCCTAGGCTGCTTAACTCTACTTATGGGATCACGCATTGTTTGATTGGGAGAGCTCATTGAGTGAGTAGACAGGATGGGAGTTAGACGATAAGCACCACAGCACTGAGACACTGAATATAATGGCATCCCTTTAATGGTGAAAGTACGCAATTGTTGACTAACCGGGCCAAAGCAAGCCGGAGATTCCTGTCTAATACCTGTCTATCCTTAATACTGTGGCTCTGTTGACTCTAGAACTGCATTCATCATAGCTGTACCCCACTAGGTTATTTGTCAAGCATGAGGCTAGATGGGGAAAGTTTTCCTCCATTTACGGTTTACTGCAGAGATGCAGCAATTATCAACGCTTATGTAATCACCACCTCCTCTGGACCATCTGCTGAATATTCATGATCTGTTTCTCTCAGAGCCTGTCTTCTCACAGTGCTGAGGTGAGATCACATGAGGTTTCCCATTAGCGTGGCGGAGGGATACAGAGACACTATCTCACACAGTTTTTATTTTTGGCATGCAGCGCAGCAGTTGCCTGGATACCAAAAGGTTTTGTTCGTGGAGCGGAGATTTGCATGACATTGAGGGCAGCTACTCTGTTTCCAAGGGGATAACGCCCGTGTGATTTGAAACCCCTACTGCAGCTTTTCAACTGTCATGGAGCTTCCTGTGTTGCTTATTAGGGGAGGCTATTACGTCTGCCTTCTTAATGTTGTTATAAGCAAAGCAAGGAAAAAAATATGTTGGTAGCAACACTAACTTCAAATGCTTCTTACCCAATAATAATTCTAGCCACGGAACTTGAAGACATACAGGATTCAAATGCCATCACATTAAGACTAGTTGTGTCTCGGTCTCTGTTGCAGGAGTTTGGGGGTTCACTGCTCCAAGGTGCGCTCTCTAACGTTGGACTCATGGGAACCTGAGTTACTCAAGTTAATGTGCGAGCTGGGAAACAGTGTCATCAACCACATCTATGAGGGAGCATGTGAGGAGCAGGGCCTGAAGAAACCAGGGCCCTCAAGTTCCAGGTAAGAACTGCCACACCCTATTCAAATGCCTCTACCTGAGGCATATACTGTATATATTTGATGGTTAGATGCTAGGGTCATTGTGATCAATCAATATTCCATGCTATCTTCTGCAGGCAAGAGAAGGAGGCGTGGATCAAATCTAAGTACGTGGAGAAGAAGTTCCTGAAGAAGTTGGGGGCCACCGAGGTGCTGGTGAACGGCGGGCGAAAGTCAGCGCGCCGGTGGAGTGTGAAGAAGTGCCGGAGACACAACAGTGCCACCACAGTGCCCAAGACTCGACGGAAATATCGCCAGGAGCTTGGTAGCGCCTCCCCTGCCACCCTCTCCTCGGGTACTCTAATTGCTCTCCTGCCACTAGAGAAATGATACCTTGTTTATCTTTGTATTTGTTATTCCCCATCGTGCTAAACCATCAGTTGACAATGACAACCCAGTACATATGGTATGGACATTTAACATTTACACATTCCCTCCTTGTGCTTAACAGCGGCTTCAGCTCTAGAGAGGAAGTTCCGGCGAGAGTCACTGTTTTGTCCAGATGAGCTGGACAACCTCTTCTCTTACTTCGACACGGGATCTGGGCCTCGTAGTAAGTTACCTACCCGTCTAATATACAAACACTACACCCTAAACCACAGAGATGCATGAATCCTTTATGTGGTGTGTAAAGTGAAATAACTAGAAGCAACACTAACGTGACCATGGCTTGGCTCCAATTGGCCCTGCAGGTCTGAGCAGTGACAGTGGCCTGGGGGGCAGTACAGACGGCAGCACAGACATCCTAGTGTTCGGCTCAGTGGTGGACAGTGTCACAGAGGAGGGTAAGAGAAACGTATACGGGTAACTGATGGAATGGGAAAGAAATGTGCAACATATATGTTCAGCCATCGTTTTGAAATGCCATTTTCAGAAACCCTGACAATTGATCTCAATCATCCTTAATTGCCCTTGAGGGGATAAATAAAGTTGCATTGAATCCTAGTTGTCGCGGTTGTTGTTCTGGTTTTGTAACTCTGCTGCTTCTGTCTCTCTGCAGAGCGTGAGGTGTCAGAGGACTCTAGCGGAGAGGCTGAGATGGAGCCGGAGCCTGAGACCCAGTCGGACCCAGAGGATAGGCGTGAGCTCCACCCTGGGGCGCTGCTCTACAAGGCCTCCCAGGCACGCAACCTGCCCGTCATGGCCGAGGCGCTGGCCCACGGGGCTGAGGTCAACTCTGTTAACGACGAGGATGATGGCAAGAGCCCACTCATACAGGCTGTGATTGGGGTGAGCCATTGTAATAACAGGCAGGCTTGTTCTTAGTACACTGGCAAAGGAAGTCCTTGTCGTTCACGATGAATAGCGCTGGAGGCATCTTGCTGAAATATTCTTCTTCAGTGGCCTCAACTGACAGCACTGCAACATACATGAATGTGTGCATCTATCCCATACAGGATGTCTATGCATGATCACAATATTCTAAATATGCACAACGTTTTGGGAGCATATTTAGTGTGCGACTTTCTGTAATTATTTTAATACAGTTTAATACATTTTTGGGTGTGCGTCAGCTTGTGCTTTTTTACTAACCACAATATTCTGTCACATTTTATCTGCCCTTTATTTGGCCATATGGAGAGAGCCTCACAACGTGTGTGTGTTCCATTCCAGGGCTCTTTGATAGCCTGTGAGTTCCTGCTCCAGAATGCAGCTGACGTCAACCAAAGAGACGCAAAGGGGAGGGGACCACTGCACCACGCCACATATCTGGGACACACAGGGTGAGTAGTGCCAAGGCATAACACGTTCCCTGTTTCTTTCCTTACTATTATCAATGTTCTTTTTGAGTCACTAGTGAACATTTTTAAAGAATAGTTTTCATGGACAATGATGTAGCTTGCAAGGCAGATTATTGTTCGGTTCTTTTTTTTTTTACATTCATATTGTTCCTCGGGCTAGATGGCATAAGGGACGAAGCTGCTGGGTCCAGTTCTTTTTATGCTGATTTAACTGTGGGAGCGTTCAGTACATGTTCCCGTCTGATCCGTCTCCATGCTGCCCTCTACAGGCAGGTGTGTTTGTTCCTGAAGAGAGGAGCCACGCAGAACGACGGGGACGAGGATGGCCAGGACCCTCTGAGTATCGCTGTGCAGGCAGCCAACGCAGACATCGTCACCTTGTGAGTTTCAGTGGGACACAACACCCTTGTCCCTCAACTTACTCAGCCTCACACGATCCTTTGAAATACATGTTATGACCGGGGGTTAGCTTGCTAGACGACTGTAGCTCCTCACTTCTGGCTAGTATGAGTGGTTCCATCTGACATGTTGTGTTCCATCCCTCCCTCTTTCCTTCTCTCTCTCTCCTCCCTTTTTTCCCCCAAGGTTGCGTCTGGCCAGGATGAACGAGGAGATGCGGGAGTCGGAGGGACCGTTCGGCCAGCCAGGTCAATACCCCACCAGCAGCCCCACTGAACAGCAGTATAAGAAATGCATACAAGAGTTTATCTGTCTCAACATAGCTGAGTGCTAGAAGTCAGTCACACTTCCTGGTCCAGTTCAGTCTTTCCCTTTCTGGTCATGGTTGGAGGGGAAGCCAATAGCATACCAGGTCTGTGGTGGGACAGGCCTGTCGGGAATCTTGTGCAGGAAGGGACGTAGTCCAAAACACACATTTCTCTACCAGATTCCCTACACGCTGCTGTCCCTCCCAGCTTTATGGTTCTTCTCTTAAAAAACCTGTTTCACCCAGTGCTGCAGACTAACATTGTTCAAACGAGGCCAGACCAGAATATGCCAACTACTATTCCTTATCAACGGCATAGGATGTCAGTATCATTAACTCTTATCATGATGTCAAAACTGTACTGTTGACTTGGACTGGCAACATTTAGTTCAGAGTTAGGTCATTTGTCAACAAATGGTTAGGGACCAACTTTATAATCGACTTTCTAAGTGAATTTAAATCATAATGTAACCTAACTAATAACCATGTCAAGTGGATTAATTCAGCTGCTCTTTATTCATTTGGAGAGGGGACAGGTGTTTGCGTGCGGTTTTCAAGGTAGGTTAGTGTGCTCCGAACCAAAGACCAGATCAGACCAATATGCTGCACGATACTTTCATCAAGCTACTCTGCCTGCTCATGTAACAATACCAAAGCAGCACACGGGTAGTCTTGTCAAGGGTATAAAAACAGACCTTAATTTCAAGGCCTGTAAAGTTGTTGTCGTTCTAGCTTGTCGGTTCTGCTCCAGCTGTGTTGTGTTGTGGCATGAGGTGGTTCTTCAGTACACGCACACTGTGTGAAAAAAAAGAGGCGTGTACTTGTGAATTTCATTATGGTGATTAGCCAGGATAACAATGAAACTAAGGAACAACTGTGATTGAGTGTAGATGATATGGATTATTTTATCATTTAATAGATTTTTAAAGCAACATTATGCACTTTTCCTACCAACAATGATTTGAATTTCATTTAGTTACTTTTCGGTATTTTCATTTAGTAGTGTAGGCTTTCTCCATTAATTTATGATGAACTGCCCAGAGCAATAGTGCAATGATAATTTAAATACAGATAATCTGTATTTTTTGTATTCATTTTATCAATACGATGCAGATGGTATTTTTTTAACTGGATATATTTTGTTAGATTTTATTTTCCTGAGCACTCACACGCACAAGGCCAGTTAACCTTCACCGCTCTTCTTGGAAAAGACAACCACAACTCACAATCTTATAATAGAAAATGACCGAGATTTACCTTAAACTGCGATGAGATGGAAGTTTTTTAAAATATATTATATGAAAACTCACATGTATTGGGTACAGTATTTGTATATGTTTGTCGAAAATATTGACTTATTATGGTATTCTGATGTATCATGGCTATACAGTATTAGATTAGTTCTGGGTTTCTTGGTTGAATAGTGCATGGGTTGCCGGTGCCCAGGTCTTTCAAAGCCATGTTGGTTTCGTTTACTTCATTAATCTGTGTATGGTAATATTTTATATATTGTTAAAAGAAAATAACTGCGTGATGTGCTGCCAAATCATGACATAAAAATACATTACAGATCACTTAGATCTGTGGTCTATAATCAAACTGAAACTAAAAACGAATATATTGGATAGAATACCCCATAATATACAGGCATAGTTTCCCAGGCCGATGAGAAAGATTGGTCCATGCAAATATCCCAGCTTTCCCTCTAGCTCCTCTGAATACCAACAGAATACCCCCTCCTCTGTAAGCACTGCCCGTGTACACACTATACATGCCGTGTGTACATAGCGAGAGGGTGACCACAGTGCCCAGGTTTAATTTGATACTGTGCAGTTGCTTACTACCATTTTGAAATCATCTTAAACAGGAAATGTAATTAGTTGTCCTCGCTTAAGGCTAGTAACAACTTATGTTTGGCTTTGTGTTGCTTGAGTTTACTTCAAGCCAAAGACCACACAAAGTTCAAGTCATTTGAGGAGAAAATAATGAGTAGAAAAGAAGACGAGACCAAGAGTACTGACTCTTATGAAATATCTGGGAAACAATGTTATGACTAAACAATGCCGATGATCTGCATCAAGCCACTAAAAAGGTTTACATGTTGTACAGTGTATGAGTCAGTGGATTGATTAAACTATTGGTTGACTAGGTGACTGTTCTGCTGTAAATATGCTAAAAACTATTAACACTTAAAACTGCTTGCTTCTATCTTCTGTATTTTCATTTTTGTGTTTCTGACTTATCTGTACATGTTCTTTGTATATTGTTAGAGAACACGTGTCTCTGGATATCTTTGTGCAAGTTACACTACTGCTACCGTTTTATGTTCATTCCCTTTTCCTAATATCTTCTAAAATGAGAAAATACTGAAAATAAATGAAAGATGTGATTCAAAGCCTGACTTCTCCCACTGCTTCTTGCTTCATTTATTCTGTTCTTTTATATATCACCGTTATAACACTTTTTCCCTCTGTCACTACAACTAACCGCATTAACCTGAACTGGCACTGTACCTATTAGTCAACACATTTTCAGAGATTAGAAACGTTGTCCTCTGACATTTAACTCAAGTATGGATTCAAATGAGTTCTATGATGAATCCAGTTTGCCCCTATAACATTAGTTATTTACAGAACCGTTTCAGCGCTTTGTTTTCAATTTCTCACCTGTAGGTGGTGTGCTGCTTAAAGAAAAGGTTCACCCATTTTGAATGTGTAATTGTTTTGGTGCATCTCTGAGTGATGTTCTATTGATTCCCGGGGTCATTTCATGTTTTCATGTGTATCTGAGTTATTGGCGTTCAAGTAGGCAGAAATCTGGCTGATATGACGTAGCGTCATGACAAAGCCGCTCTCATTACACTGGAAGTTAATAGGAATATGACTTTTAGATCGCGAAAACATCTATCATGTCAGATTTCAATACTGGCCGATGTCATAACTCGGGAGGATGTCTTCTCTCGTATGAGCCATTGATCATAGACACACACACAGGAGGAGACTGGAATGTTATTTTTAATTAGTCAAACTGAGAATTTCTCACGAGGTCGAAAGGAGTTCGACTGGCTGTAACCATGGTCACCAGAAAACTGAAGCTTGAGAATTTAGAAATCGAGTGAAGCCGAGAGCGTCTTGGTGCCTAGACTGTGGTTTTGTTCCTCTGTTGATTTATCGAGATTAGAGGCTCTGTCATTTTTGAAAATCATTTCCGGTTTTGAACAATCGATGTCGTTTTTTTATACACAAATTCCACATTATTGTACGGTCGGCCTACTGTTATTTACCAGATCGATTTAATGCAATTATTGATGATAATGTTCTGTTACATTGCTATCCTTTTTTTCAGGAGACACTACTTACCTGGATATCTTCCGAGAGTTTTCTCACATGGCCTCACACAACCCAGAAAAGCTGAAGCGGAGGAGTGTGCATTTCAGACACTCTTTCAGGTAGCCCACGGAAGGGATGAGATGTCTGGGAAGTCATACTTGAAGAGTGCAACAGTCACTTTCTTTACATCATTACAGATTTGCACGGTGAATCTAGCCCCCTCATATCCAGAACCTGACTTCACTAATCCTCTCAGATCCTCAACTCATAAATGTTCTTCACAAATGAGAACCACTATTGCCTTCTTCCAAATTGCCCCACAACAGCTATTATCTCTATTGATAACCCCAATACCACCTCACACTAAATTACTCCGCTCATTTTACTGGTAAAACCACTTTTGTCAACATGCACTATAGTATATGGGAGATGCCTAGAAATGTTGCCTCTGAAAGCATAGGGAGATGCTCTCAATAATTGTCACTGTGCTACAAACATCTGTGGATTCTTAGATGATGTTCACGTGTTACTTCTTTGACAGAAGATGTTGATGCTTTTCAGCAATTGGGAAGCGTATTTTGTTGGAGAATGCTGTATGTTACAAATGTGTGAGATGCGTATTCTGTTATCAAATCAATCCTTTTGTTTTGATAACGTTTTGTGATGTAGCCTGTACTCGCTTTATGAGGATTTGCTGGACTTGTCCTCTCTTATTTACCGCACGACATCGTTTTTAAGCGTTGCTGTTCAACGTTAACTGTAGATGAATCCAAGCACTTAACAGTTTCTCATCCTGTGTTCTAGATAGATGTCAGGAGCCTTTAAGCATTATACGTTTTATTTGTGTGCTCAGATCAGCTTGATTAATTTGTTCAATGTACCTGACTCATTATAGGAATATAAGCATATTATTTACATCGCAAAATGTTTCGGTTTTTTGTATTCAGCTGTGTGTAATGCATGACTTTGGTCCATTTTTATATTTCTTACACATAAACAAACTTGAATTAAGCAGCAATGCCTCTACACTACAGCCTATAGGCTAAATGGATAGGGTTGTTTACTGTGTGTACCATCCAGTTCTTTGAAATGTGTTATAACGTCAGTATTATTTTTAAAATACTTTTTTTTTCCATCCTGGAACTATATGGAAGGTGATTTTTGCTATTGACTATGCTGGTATAGTCTTAATCTTTGATGAAATGTAATGAAAAATCTCTTTATATTCATACCACTATGAATTTCAATGCAGATATTGTATATAAACGCTGTAGAGGCAAAATGCTAATATATCTGAAAGGAAAGTTATTTTGTCATGAATCTTTTTTGGAAGATGTATGCCTCTTGAAGGGTGAAAATAAAGAAAGTCTCTTTAATCTGACTTTTTTTTGTTGACACAATGGTTTGTTGCCTGACTGGCAGTTAAACAAATTATACAAGACTGGTGTGTCCATATTTCTGAAACTAATTATAATTAAGGCCAGGCGCCACAGGCTGAATGTCATGCATCTACCTACCTACCAATTTTGAGATTTTTTTGGTATTTTGGTCCATCAATATTAGTATTTTCAAAAAGTAAATATAAAAATGTAAATTAAATTCATACTACCGTCATCAATTTTCAATCATTTCAAAGCTCACTACATTAAATTACACATAATTTAAAAGCTCATTTCATAGAGAATGTTACAAACTGGAATATATTTAGTAACTTATTTTTAAGAGATGTTGATTGGGTCTAGCGTTTGGTAGCTCAAATTCAGTGTACTCGTCTAACTGCCCTTTCCTGAAACATTTTCTCAGCTTCAGAAGCATCTGCATTCACCAAATGGTGTATGGTTATCCTTAGATATATTCTCCAGACTTGCCCAGATGGAATTGTTGATATGTTGTCAATTCTTTATTCTAGATAACATTTTATTTGGAAGAATTTGCCAAAAATGCATTTTACAAGCATGTCTTTAACTATTTTACAAATAGAAGGATGAAAAAAAGTATTTATCCACTATCTGCTCTGGATAAGTCCGAAACCAAAATAGTTTGACTGGCTTCAATACAGTGTCCAGGAAAATGGATTTGGCAAAATACGCAAATATGCACATTTTTAATGATATATTTCCTAATTTGCATATTTTAATAAAATATTTAAGTTTATTTTATTCCAAAAATAATTAGATTTGTGTCTATATTCAACTGGTAAAAGTATATATAATATGATTCTTAAAAATATGACCATTGGCTGGCAGCACTCTGAGTTTGAGAGTCAGAAGAACACGGCATAGAAAGGCAGTTTGAGAGACTAACCATATTTCCATCCAAGTACCATATATATAAAAATCATGACAGCTGTGATAGAAACTGGAAGTGTTGGTACAATTTTATAAATGCCGATAGATCATTATTTAGTTCAACATGGAGGGATCTTTTTGTGTCAGTAAAATAAATTATGCAAGAAATAGCAGTGGAACCGCCCCGATGCACATATATAGCCTAACCATCATATCGAAGTAAACTTGTGATCAGGTGATGGATGATATGCTGTGTGGTCCTCCCACTACGACTCAGTAATAAATTATAATGAACTTCACAGTGTGGTGAGCTTGATGCTCCTTTCCAATAAACATTGAGGGTCTTAAACTCTTATTCTGGTAATATGATGATCAATGCTTGGCTGCCATTTGACAAATAAAAATGATCTTGCTCTTTTGCCAATAATAATCTCATCATGTAGGCTATACCCACACTGCATCTGCAGGCTGTTGGCCAGAGTGCACAAGGTTGAGTAATAATAACAACAAAATCATACCGGTGATGTGACAGTTTGGGAGGATGTGCCTCTGCGTTTCATGTAAAACCATACATCAATAAGACTCAGCGCAACAGGAAAGTACTGATGGTCTTCCAGGGATTCGTTGAAACATAGTTACATTCGTAAGTTTCCATTCTATTTCATACCTTTCAGACCATCAGTACAGTTGAAAGTATGGATGACTCATACCAACAAGGTCTCGAGGAATAGAAGCACTAAAATCTCCATTCCCCCGGGGGCGGTTTCTGTCCCAACAAGAAATACGCCACCTCGTTCACCTTGCCTGGCAGATGGATGTCTCGTAGGTTTGCCAGTTGTGGTAGGGCCCATGTCAGGAGATGTTGAGCCACCTGTAGGGACCGTACAGACCTACCTCTGATCGCATCAAGACATGTTTGTGTTTGAGAACAGGCAGAAAGTGTTTCAGAGCGAGGTAAACTGTCCGATGTTCTAGCATGTTGGTGTGTTCTTTCCTCCAGTGGGGGAACCACTCTCCACGTACAGTCCTGTGTTGCCACACTGCTCCCCAGCCTGTTAGTGAAGCATCGGTCATCACTACTTCCCGCCTTGATGGAATTGATCTGAGAGGGATACCTGTAGTCAGGTAGGTTCGCTTTTTCCACAGCCACAGAGTAGAGTAGCACGCCCTTGTCGCTCGGATTTTGGTGTTTCTGTCCTGCTTGGGGTCCAAGCGGAATTTGTTGAACCACACTTGAAGTGGTCTTAAAGACAGCAGGCCTTACGGTGTCACCCCAGAGGATGTCACAAGCATGTCTATCAGTTGTTGGAATGTTCATACTTTCACCAATGCTTTCAACTGGAATTGTTGCATGAGTGTAAAAATGCTGTCCACACACTGAGGTGTTAAACTTGAACTTTTGGTTTGGTGTGAAGTTGCACTTTTCGTTGATCACAGTAAGACCCTGTGTATTTATGTGGGTCAGTGCTGTGCTCTCGGCCACACGTTCGTGAGAGGGGGCGCAGATGAGCCAGTCGTCAAGGTAAGAAAGGATCTTAATCCCCTGTAGGTGGAGGAAGCCCAGGGCTGCATTCATGCATCTTGTGAAGACAGGCGGAGCCAGGGAGAGGCTAGGGTAATACTACAAACTGGTATGCCTAGCCTTGTAAGGTGAACTGCAAGAAAACGTCTGTGTTCAGGTAACAAGGGGACGTGGAAGTATATGTTCTTTAAGTCCAGGGACGTGAACCATTCCCCTGTAGCTCCAGTCTGGAGAACGTTGACTATCCGAAACATATGAAAAGGGAGAACTGGATAGAAGCCTCAGTCTTTCTTCATAACCAGGAAATAGGAAATAGCTTGATGTTCTGATGCTTTTACTCTTGTGATCGTGCCCTTCTCTAAGAGAGATGTAATCTCCTGGCTGAGGGTGAAAACTTTCAGGGGGTCTGTGACAGAGGTCATTCTTACCCCTGAGAATGGTGGGGATTGGCGTCAGAACTGCAGCTTGTACCCCTGTGAGAGGGTCCTCACCATGGGTCGGAGGAGTATGATGCACAGTAGGTCAGGAGCTGCTGGGTAAACTGGCCAATGGCCGACCCCTGCCATTCAGTTTCTGCCCCACGGCTGTTTGTGCCCGACGTCACTAATGCTCGTGGCTGAATGGAAGCAAGTCCCTGTGTGGCCGATGTGAAATGGCTAGCTAGTTAGCGGTGGTGTGTGCTAAAAGTGTTTCATTCGGTGTGGCTTTCGTGGAGTGATGGGTAACAATGCTTTGTGAGTGACTGTGGTTGATGTGTGCAGAGGGTCCCTGGTTTGAGCCCAGGTTGGGGAGAGGAGAGGAGAGGGACGGAAGCTGTACTGTTACACCCACAGCAATGTTCCAGCATCTAGTGGAAAGCCTTCACAGAAGAGTGGAGGCTGTTATATCAGCAAAGGGGGGACCAACTCCACATAATATAATAATAATAATATATGCCATTTAGCAGACGCTTTTATCCAAAGCGACTTACAGTCATGTGTGCATACATTCTACGTATGGGTGGTCCCGGGGATCGAACCCACTACCCTGGCGTTACAAGCTCTACCAACTGAGCTACAGAAGGACATTTCTGGTTATAACCTTTTTCGGCAAGACAGATCTTCCAAAGGTGGTGGAGTGACAATCTTTACCAGGGATCACCTTCAGTGGTCGGTTGTCTCCACCAAGTCTGTCCCCAAACAATTTGATTTGCTGGTTTTAAAAGCATTACACTTTCAAATAGCTCTTTGTTGACTGTTTCTGGGTGTTATCGTCCTCCATCAGCACCGGCCTGTACCCTACCTGCCCTAAGGCCCTTACACTAAGTCTGAATCTGTCCTGCTAGGGGGCAGGGGACATCTGGGTGACCTAAACTGGGACATGCATAAACCACCTGACCAAGTCCTAAAGCACTGGGACTCCCTAAATCGTTCTCAGATTATCCTACAAGGTCTGACTCCAACCACTCAGAAAAGGCTACTCTCCTCAGTGTCATCCTCACAGTAATCCTGACTGGTATCAGTCTGGTGTTTTCTGCAACGACCTTAGTGATCATTGTTTTACAGTCTGTGTTCGTAATGGCTACTCAGTGAAACGACCTGTCCTGATTTGTCACAGACGCTTGGTTTAAACAACTTTAATGAGCAAGCCTTCCTTCATGACCTGGCCTCTGTAAAATGGTATAGAATCAGCTTGATCCCACTCTGTCACACATTAATGCCTATGATTTTGGAATGATGTTCGAGAGCAGGTGTCCACATCCTTTTGGTCATGTAGCGGACCTGGCATCCTTTCACTCCCTCCTCTCTACATTTTCCTCCTCTGTCTCTGCTGCTAAAGCCACTTTCTACCATTCTAAATTCCAAGCATCCGCCTCTAACCCTAGGAAGCTCTTTGCCACCTTCTCCTCCCTCCTGAATCCTCCCCCCTCCCTCCTCCCTCTCTGCAGATGACTTCGTCAACCATTTTGAAAAGAAGGTCGATGACATCCGATCCTCGTTTGCTAAGTCAAACGACACCGCTGGTTCTGCCACACTCCCTACCCTATGCTCTGACCTCTTTCTCCCTCTCTCTCCAGATGAAATCTCGCGTCTTGTGACGGCCGGCCGCCCAACAACCTGCCCGCTTGACCCTATCCCCTCTCTTCTCCAGACCATTTCCGGAGACCTTCTCCCTTACCTCACCTCGCTCATCAACTCATCCCTGACCGCTGGCTACGTGTCTTCAAGAGAGCGAGAGTTGCACCCCCTTCTGAAAAAACCTACACTGATCCCTCCGATGTCAACAACTACAGACCAGTATCCCTTCTCTCTTTTCTCTCCAAAACTCTTGAGCGTGCATTGGCCAGCTGCTATCTCTCTCAGAATGACCTCTTGATCCAAATCAGTCAGGTTTCAAGACTAGTCATTCAACTGAGACTGCTCTTCTCTGTATCACGGAGGCGCTCCGCACTGCTAAAGCTAACTCTCTCTCCTCTGCTCTCATCCTTCTAGACCTATCGGCTGCCTTCGATACTGTGAACCATCAGATCCTCCTCTCCACCCTCTCCGAGTTGGGCATCTCCGGCGCGGCCCACGCTTGATTGCGTCCTACCTGACAGGTCGCTCCTACCAGGTGGCGTGGCGAGAATCTGTCTCCTCACCACGCGCTCTCACCACTGGTGTCCCCAGGGCTCTGTTCTAGGCCCTCTCTTATTCTCGCTTACACCAAGTCACTTGGCTCTGTCATAACCTCACATGGTCTCTCCTATCATTGCTATGCAGACGACACACAATTAATCTTCTCCTTTCCCCCTTCTGATGACCAGGTGGCGAATCGCATCTCTGCATGTCTGGCAGACATATCAGTGTGGATGACGGATCACCACCTCAAGCTGAACCTCAGCAAGACGGAGCTCCTCTTCCTCCCGGGGAAGGACTGCCCGTTCCATGATCTCGCCATCACGGTTGACAACTCCATTGTGTCCTCCTCCCAGAGCGCTAAGAACCTTGGCGTGATCCTGGACAACACCCTGACGTTCTCAACTAACATCAAGGCGGTGTCCCGTTCCTGTAGGTTCATGCTCTACAACATCCGCAGAGTACGACCCTGCCTCACACAGGAAGCGGCGCAGGTCCTAATCCAGGCACTTGTCATCTCCCGTCTGGATTACTGCAACTCGCTGTTGGCTGGGCTCCCTGCCTGTGCCATTAAACCCCTACAACTCATCCAGAACGCCGCAGCCCGTCTGGTGTTCAACCTTCCCAAGTTCTCTCACGTCACCCCGCTCCTCCGCTCTGGCTTCCAGTTGAAGCTCGCATCCGCTACAAGACCATGGTGCTTGCCTACGGAGCTGTGAGGGGAACGGCACCTCAGTACCTCCAGGCTCTGATCAGGCCCTACACCCAAACAAGGGCACTGCGTTCATCCACCTCTGGCCTGCTCGCCTCCCTACCACTGAGGAAGTACAGTTCCCGCTCAGCCCAGTCAGAACTGTTCGCTGCTCTGGCCCCCAATGGTGGAACAAACTCCCTCACGACGCCAGGACAGCGGAGTCAATCACCACCTTCCGGAGACACCTGAAACCCCACCTCTTCAAGGAATACCTAGGATAGGGTAAGTAAGGGTAAGTAATCCTTCTCACCCCCCTTCTCCCCCCCAACAAGATTTAGATGCAAGTGGCTGTTCCACTGGTTGTCATAAGGTGTATGCACCAATTTGTAAGTCGCTCTGGATAAGAGCGTCTGCTAAATGACTTAAATGTAAATGTAAATGTAGTGTATGGTTGCAAATAGAAATAGGAGACATGGTCTGACCTAAGGTTTTATATGAACCATGGCGGCCTGACTTTGCTTTTATTATTACTCAACCTGCGAGGAGCGTGAGGGACATATCCCTCGTTAAAAACTGGGAACTCACAGCTGGGAACCATACATCTCCGACTTCCGAGCGTTCAAAATCAATTGGAAACTCGAAAAATTGAGCTCCAACTGGGAAAAAAAGTCTATTTTAACAGTCATCCAACTCAAACCTCTTTATAGAGCAACGACTTTCCGACCTGAAAATCACTGACGTCATAATTCGTTTTTTTCTGAGTTCGCAGTTGTATAGAACGCGGCAATAATCCATACTTTCAACCACACTGACGGTCTGAAACTGTAGAACCGACATGTAAATTACTTTACGCTCATAAAAAGGATGGAAACATGATTACTGCGCAACATCAGAGCTTGTGTGCAGTGTGTCACAAAGCCGAGACCTCGTGATTTGGCAAAGAGTTAGAGAAAGGGTTTCTTTGATTTGGACTCTAAGGAATGTGGGCTTTTATTTTGAAGATTTCCTCATTACTATACAAAGTGGCGTCATAATTTGTGCTGCTGGCATAGTAATACTAGTGATGGATCATGGTCTCCTAGTGTTTTTGGAATTAGTTTGTCATTTTCTAGCTAGCTAGGTATCTCCAAATTATATGATGTCGTGTGATCTCTCCGTAGCTAATGCTACTATGATGTTCCGGTTGATGGTGTGAATGATGTCGCGTCAGAGGAGAGATCTCTAGAGGAATCTCGCTGTAGCTGCAGCTAGCTAACACTTCATTGACCAAGAACAATGTGGCCTGCTGTTTCGGGAAAACGATCGGAACTGCTGGACTAAACCAAACACAGGTGACGTTAATCTGTTTTTGTTTTACATTATGTTATTTTCCGGCTGTTGACAACCAGTTTTCCATAACATTTAGCTAGCTATTAGGCTGCTTGGCTGCTGCTTTGTTCCGCAATAACATGGCTGGCGCCGCTAGCAGAACACTGATGATCTACTACAGTTTGTAAATATAGTTCACTTGGTATGAGTTGTCAAGGTGATTTAATTTAAACTGATTTCAACTGTCTGATCTATTACAACTATGTAAGACCACTAGCTACTTAACACCAGCTGTCAGTTTATGGTGATTTTCCCGTGTGGTTCAGTTGGTAGAGCATGACGCTTGCAACGCCAGGGTTGTGAGTTCGATTCACACGGGGGACCAGCATGAAACATTTATGCACTCACTACTTACTGTAAGTCACTGCCAAATGACTAAAATGTAAATGTAACATGCAATCATCTCTATTTGCCTCTCATTTTGTGTAGACATGGCTTCTGAGCTCCAGGTGTTCTCCTCACCCTCAATCTCCTCCAGCGCCTACACTCGCTCCAAGAAACTGAAGGTAGAGAACAGTGTGTGGGATGTGAGCAGCCAAGTGGGAGACAACAACAACAGTTACTACCAGCAGCAGGGCCCCAGCCAGGGCAATGGAAACACATCCTCCCCCTCTGTATCAAGTTTCAACCCAGCATACAACTCCTCCAACTCCAACCAGGGGTACCCATCAACGGGGGCAGGCTCCCGGGAGCAGACGGTCGTACGGGCGGCAGACAGCACCGGCAGCGTCCGAGGACCACCTTCCTCTTCATCTTCCTCCTCTTACGCCAGTTGCCTTGTCAAAGATGCCGCATCATCATCCTCCCAGCCAGGCGACCTATACCAACATCAGTATGGTAACAGCCTGAAGAGGAAGAGTGAGGAGGTGGACAGCAGTGACAGTGTTCAGATCCTGGAGGAGCTCTCGGCCCCTGTGCTCTCCAACCGCACAGCTGCTGGCGGGGGGACCACCACAGCCCAGTCCATAGCACATTCCACCTCCACCACTAAGAGTAGTAACTCCCACAGTGAGGGGGACTACCAGCTAGTGCAGCATGAGATCCTGTGCTCTGTGTCCAACAGTTATGAGGTGCTGGAGTTCCTAGGGAGAGGTACATTTGGTCAGGTGGCTAAATGCTGGAAGCGTGGCACTAATGAGATTGTGGCCATCAAGATCTTGAAGAATCATCCCTCATATGTCCGGCAAGGTCAAATTGAGGTTAGTGTTGTATCACTAAGCAAAAGTGACGTTCTTGTAAGCTTTAACCAAAACATTTTTGTAGAAGTTTGGGAGGAGAAAGAATAATTAGAAATATAATTGAACACGTCTGCCCTTCTCCACTCGCCAGGTGAGTATCCTGAGCAGACTGAGCACAGAGAATGCTGACGAGTTCAACTTTGTGCGTTCCTACGAGTGTTTCCAACACAAGAACCACACCTGCCTGGTGTTTGAGATGCTGGAGCAGAACCTCTATGACTTCCTGAAGCACAGCAAGTTCAGCCCGCTGCTACTCAAGTCCATCCGGCCTGTGCTGCAGCAGGTATGATACAGTCCACCATATGCTTTTATTATCCATATGGGGAAAATGGTCTTGAACACTTTTTCAGTACTGCTGTTGACTGTATGCAAAACAACACGATACATTTTGCATTATCCACTTGACACATACATTGATACATATATTGCACGTTACCCATAACCTACACATATCATACATCCACCTACATAATACATACACTCTCCTATGTATTTATTTGTACAGTGAAGCTATGCATTTTAATTTGGCTCTATACCCCAGCGTTTTGGATTGTAGATTGAGTGTTTTTATAGGAGGCTACAGTACAGAATGTTACCCCTTTTTTTTGTTTATTTTTTTCATACCTGTTTTGCTGTTTAAAAATGAATGCACTTTAGGTATCTAGTCCCCCCATTTTGAAGGTGTCATAAGTATTTGGACAAATTCCCTTAAAGTGTATTACATTTTGTCAAAAGTTTTGTATTTTTCCTACCAAGTGGCGAATTGCAGTGCTTAAGGCGTCACTACAGCCAGTTGTACGGTGTTTCCTCCAACACATTGTTGTGGCAGGTTAAGCGTGCAGTGAAGCGAGCAGGGTGTCAAGGAGTGCGGCTTGGAGGGGTTGTGTTTCGGAGGACGCGTGGCTCTCGACTTTCGCCTCTCCCGTGTCCGTACGGGAGTTGCTGCGATGGGACTGTGGCTTCCAATTTGCTATCATAAAAAAATACAAAATAAAAGTTTAGTATTTGTATTTTATAGCACGCAATGACTACATCCAGCTTGTGACGCATGGATGCATTTGCAATTTATTCAGGATAAATCCATAATCATGGTAGCAACCACATTAATGTAGAAGTTTTCAGAAATATATATTGTATTCTTATTTAAAGTAGAAGTGACTCCGAAATGACACAATGCATTATATATTATTAATTTCTATTGGGCACAACATAATCCGAAACACAAACAAAACAAACTTTAAAAGCATCCAAAAAGTTTGTAGTCACAAGCTTGATGTAGTCATTGCGAGATAGGAATATGGGACCAAATTGTATATATGTTTTTTTGTTTATTTTTTTTTGTCTCAAATCCAAGATGCTGGAGTATAGAGCCAAATAAAAAGTTTTAGCTTCACTGTCTGAAGATGTATTCTTATTTCACCTTTATTTTACTAGGCAAGTCAGTTAAGAACAAATTCTTATTTACAATGACGGCCTACCCTAGCCAAACCCGGACGACGCTGGACCAATTGTGCGCCGCCCTATTGGAGTCCCAATCACAGCCGGATGTCATGCAGCCTGGAATAAATATGTAGGGAGTGTATATTTGACTCTCTTGTCTTCCATCAGGTGGCCACGGCCCTGATGAAGCTGAAGAGCCTAGGTCTGATCCATGCTGACCTGAAGCCAGAGAACATCATGCTTGTAGATCCTCTCAGACAGCCCTACAGGGTCAAGGTCATCGACTTTGGCTCTGCCAGCCATGTCTCCAAGGCCGTGTGTTCCACCTACCTGCAGTCCCGCTACTACCGGTGAGTGTCTGACTGTCTCATGGGAGGCACAAGCATAGAAATAGAATTACTGGAACAGGCAAAGCCCATCAGACCACTGCAATTGACTTAAATGGGGATACTAGTTTTAGTAATTATATAGTAATTACAATCTGAGTCCCAGTAGCCATGGATGTATTGCAGGCTCAATGTACAACTATGGACATGTCCAATGGTTTGTATGTGTTATTACAGGGCGCCAGAGATCATCCTGGGTCTTCCCTTCTGTGAAGCGATCGACATGTGGTCTCTGGGCTGTGTCATTGCTGAACTGTTCTTGGGTTGGCCTCTCTATCCCGGTGCCTCAGAGTATGGTCAGGTCAGCAGCAATTATTCTACTGTCAGTGAGACAATACACTCATCCATCGTTGACATGTATTTATCTCTTTCATTTTGTAGTTATACAGTATTGTATTTTATCTAGCATTTTATACAGTATTGTCTTTAATGCAATGTGCGTTTGTTTGTACTAAAAAAGCAGCGCTCATAATACAATCTCTGATTTGCATTTCCCTTGGTTGCATCAGATCCGGTACATTTCCCAGACCCAGGGCCTGCCTGCTGAGTATCTCCTGAGTGCAGGCACTAAGACCAGCCGCTTTTTCAACAGAGGCCCTGACTCCAGTTACCCCCTCTGGAGGCTCAAGGTACAGTATGTGGCAACAGAACATGTCTGGGTTGTTGATATGTACATACTTTGTTCATGAGTGTAGCTAGGCCTATATGAGACAGTACTTTTGGTAGCATGTTATTACTAGCTGTAACTAGTTTCCAATTTATTACCATATTATTGCTCCCTTATTCCGCGCAGTAGTGTGTAGTGCTACTGTACGTAATAGTCTTCTGTTGTATTTTGTTTTTGTCTGTAGACACCTTCAGAGCATGAGGCAGAGCTGGGGATAAAGTCAAAGGAGGCGAGGAAATACATTTTCAACTGTTTGGATGACATGATGCAGGTGAGGGTGAGCAGGTTACCATTCATTCTGTTAAATAACTCACTCCTGCGTTTGATGTCTTAATGTTTTTGTATTATGCTAATAAATTGGTTTGTTTCATGTCATAAATGTATTTGATTTCGTCAGGCGAGACTTAATGTTTAAATTTACGTCATTTAGCAGACATTCTTAGCCAGAGAAGGCAACTTTCGGTGTTTTGTTGCAGGTGAACATGACTAGTCTGGTGGGAACTGACGTCCTGGCAGAGAAGGCTGACCGGAGAGAGTTTATTGATCTGCTAAAGAAAATGCTGACGCTGGACGCAGACAAACGCATCACCCCCATGAAGACCCTCAACCACCCCTTCGTCACCATGACACACCTGCTGCACTTTCCTCACAGCTCACAGTAAGTAGAGTCAGGGCTAGGGCTGTTGCGGGGACCGTATTACCGCCACACCGGCGGTCATGTGTCATGAAGGCAGTCAAATTCTGGTATTCAGCACTCTATTGTTCCTCTAATCACTCTGACATCAATGCAAATGTATTCGAAAATCTAATCAAACACTTAATGAGCTCATGTGCTATATTTCTATAGGCTATGCAATTGTGGGAGAAAACCGAGTGATGGCCGTTAATAAAAAGAGGAGGATCCCATCAGCTTTCTATTGGCTAGGCCTACTATATTTATTTCTCAACTTTCCTAATATTAAGCACATTTCTTATTTACAACAGGAGTATAGGCTACCTGGCTGGCATGAAAATAAACCACGGAGAAAAGTATCCTCCATTCGCCTATTAAGTGCATAGATGACATGCATTTTTTCCCACGCTGCCCCTATTTAGATACATGTGCATGATAATGGTCTATTCTAAATCAAAACAAATGTCACACATATATTATTTAGTATATGTAAAGACAAAATTAAAAAACAAATAGCCTGATGGGTGATTATTAGCCTAACACTTGTGAATTATATATTATCACTTGTGAATGATGCCCAGCATAAGAAACAATGCCTTTAAAAAAAAACTTGTTTGAATTATAGTTGCACACCTTATGTAGCCTAGCTCATAGGCCTATATGTTTTAATAAGGTTTGTATCACAACTAAAATGGCAAAATAACTTCTTAAAATTAAGCACATTAATCCGCTTTACAACGGGTGTAGATGCTAACTGGCATATACACTCAGCAAAAACAGAAACGTCCTCTCACTGTCAACTGCATTTATTTTCAGCACACTTAACGTGTAAATATTTGTATGAACATAGCAATATTCAACAACTGAGACATAAACTGAACAAGTTCCACAGACATGTGACTGACAGAAATGGAATAATGTGTCCCTCAACAAAGGGGTGTTTTTAAAATCAAAGTAAGTCAGTATCTGGTGTGGCCACCAGCTGCATTAAGTACTGCAGTGCATCTCCTCCTCATGGACTGCACCAGATTTGCCAGTTCTTGCTGTGAGATGTTACCCCACTCTTCCACCAAGGCACCTGCAAGTTCCCGCACATTTCTGGGGGGAATGGCCCTAGCCCTCACCCTCCAATCCAACCTCAGTTGGATTGAGATCCGGGCTCTTCGCTGGCCACGGCAGAACACTGACATTCCTGTCTTGCAGGAAATCATGCACAGAATGAGCAGTATGGCTGGTGGCATTGTCATGCTGGAGGGTCATGTCAGGATGAGCCTGCAGGAAGGGTACCACATGAGGGAGGAGGATGTCTTCCCTGTAACGCACTGCGTTTAGATTGAGCTTGTTGTCATTGCAGACAGTCGTATGATGCTGTGACACACTGGTGATGTCTGGTGAGGACCTGCCTTACAACAGGTTGGTCTGAGGGCTTGTAGGCCTATCTCAGCCTATTGCGGACAGTTGTTGTTGCCATCCTGTACCTGTCCCGCATGTGATGTTCGGATGTACCGATCCTGTGCAGGTGTTGTTACACGTGGTCTGACACTGCGAGGACGATCAGCTGTCCGCCCTGTCTCCCTGTAGTGCCATCTTAGGTGTTTCACAGTACGGACATTGCAATGTATTACCCTGGCCACATCTGCAGTCCTCATGCCTCCTTGCAGCATACCTAAGGCACGTTCACACAGATGAGCAGGGACCCTGAGCATCTTTCTTTTGGTGTTTTTCAGAGTCAGTAGAAAGGCCTCTTTAGTGGCCTAAGTTTTCTTAACTGTGACGTTAATTGCCTACCGTCTGTAAGCTGTTAGTGTCTTAACGACCGTTCCACAGGTGCATGTTCATTAATTGTTTGTTTATGGTTCATTGAACAAGCATGGGAAACAGTGTTTAAACCCTTTGCAATGAAGATCTGTGAAGTTATTTGGATTTTTCCGAATTATCTTTGCAATACAGGGTCCTGAAAAGGGGAGGTTTCTTTTTTCGCTGAGTTATAAGCGGTGCGTGAGTTTCAAGTGTGGGGAATTTACACTATAAAAATACACATTTATAATAAAATCATTACATGCATAATTGCATTTGTGGTCACTTTTGAGAATGGTGTTTTCCTGCTAATGGAACATTTGTGCTTATAGCCTACTGCCGTGTGCGCATTGCTGCGCTTATAATGTGAAGAAATAGCCTAATAGTTTATCAACATTTTAAGGTAAATGTTCTGATCTGTTGCGTTAGCCACATTGCATAAAATTTTTTTGGGGGGATGCTATTGGTTGTATTCATTTGGGATCTATCGCATTCCACAACTGGCCCAGACTGTTTGGAATATTTATTTCTCGCACAGAATAGAATAGGTTGACTTTTGTACTATGGGGACAGTAGATTTACATAGACTAATGCTTTTGCTGTTTGTTAGGCCGATTCATATTGATGGCTGACAAAAAGTAAACGTGGACAGTTCTTCTAATATCTTCAATATGCACCTTGGAATTACATAAGGATGAGCGCAGTTGCGTCCCCGATGTGTCTGTCTTAACTTGTAGCCTGTGAGGAAAACCGATTCACGTGATGGAGAGCCGTGTGAGTGAGAGACTCTTCGATTGTGTAGCACACTCAGGGAGAAGGCCGCAAAAGGCATTTATTTCAAATGCAATTTTAAGGATGAATAAGTTACTTCAGAAGCTGTAAGATTCATTACTTACCAACAACAGTTGCAAATCCCAATAAAACTACATTACTTTTCGAAGCTTGCTTTGTCTAACAACACTATCATGAATCATGAAGGTGTATTTTCCTCTGAAGCCATTCTGTTGTTGATTTACGACTGTGTTTGGGTCGTTGTCCTGTTGCATCTCCCAACTTCAGTTGAGCTTCAGTTGGCGGACAGTCTTACGTCTTCTATCTTTTTGGTTCGAGGCATGGTTCACATCAGGCAATGCTTCTTGTGAATAGCAAACTCATATTTTGTGAGTGTTTTTTTATAGGGCAAGGCAGCTCTAACCAACATCTCCAATCTCATCTCATTGATTGGACTCCAGGTTAGCTGACTCCAATTAGCTTTCCGAGAAGTCATTAGCCTAGGGTTTCACATCGTTTTTCCAACCTACACTGAATGTTTAAATTGTGTATTCAACATAGACAAGAAAAATACAATAATTTTTTGTTGTGACTTAGATGAAGACTTAGATGAAGATCAGACCAATTTATGCAGAAATCCAGGTAATTCCAGAGGGTTCACATACTTTTTCTTGCCACTGTATATGCTTTGCGTCATATACAGTGTCTACTGGTATCATTTTCAATTGAGAACATACACTGAGTGTGTAAAACATTAAGAACAGTCTCAATTCGTTGGGGCATGGACTCTACGAGGTGTCAAAGTGTTGGACAGGGATTCTGGCCCATGTTGACTCCAATGCTTTCAACAGTTGTCAAGTTGGCTGGATGTCCTTTGGGTGGTGGACCATTCTTGATACACACGGGAAACTGTTGAGCGTGGAAAAACCCAGTAGCACTGCAGTTCTTGAAGCAAACCGTTGTGCCTGGCACCTACTACCATGCCCCGTTCAAAGGCACGTAAATATTTTGTCTTGCCCATTCACCCTCTGAATGGCACACACACACAGTCCATATCTCAAATCGTCTCCAAGCTTAAAAATCTTTCTTTAACCTGTCTCTTCCCCTTCATCTACACTAATTTGAAGTGGATTGACATCGATAAGGGATTATAGGCTGACAAGGTGAAGGCTATGTCATGGAAAGAGCAGATGTCTTTAATGTTTTGTACACTTCGTGTATAGCTCAACATGTAAACAATGTGTGAGTTGAGCTATTCTCTGCTTTAGATGACAGATGTCTATAAGGCCAGTAATGCCATAATACTGTAGGCCTCTGGATGCATTGGTGATGCATGCCATTAGATAAGAAGGAAGCAGCTACTCTGCCTGGGGTCCAGCAAAATTAAGGCAGTTTATACAATTTAAAAAAACTTTACAATACATTCACAGATTTCACAACACACTATGTGCCTTCAGGTCCCTACTCCACCACTACCACATATCTACAGCACAAAATCCATGTGTAAGTGTGTATAGTATGTTATCGTGTGTGTGTGTGTGTGTGTATGCATGTGTCTGTGCCTATGTTTGTTGCTTCACAGTCCCTCCCCGCTGTTCCATAAGGTGCATTTTTATGTTTTTTTTATAAAAATCTAATTTTAATGCTTGTATCAGTTACTTGATGTGGAATAGAGTTCCATGTAGTTATGGCTATATGTAGTGCTGTGTGCCTCCCATAGTCTGTTCTGGACTTGGGGACTGTGAAGAGACCTCTTGTGGTATGTCTTGTGGGGTATGCATGGGTGTCCGAGCTGTGTGCCAGTAGTACAAAGAGACAGCTCAGTGCATTCAACATGTCAATACCTCTCATAAATACAAAAAGTGATGAAGTCGATCTCTCCTCCACTTTGAGCCAGGAGAGATTGACATGCATATTATTAATATTAGCTCTCTTTGTACATCCAAGGGCTAGCTGCGCTGCCCTGTTCTGAGCCAATTGCAATTTTCCTAAGTCCCTTTTTGTGGCACCTGACCACACAACTTAACAGTAGTCCTGGTGCGACAAAGCTAGAGCCTGTAGGACCTGCCTTGTTGACAGTGCTGTTAACAAGGTAGAGCGATGCTTTATTATGGACAGACTTCTCCGCATCTTAGCTACTGTTGTATCAATATGTTTTGACCATGACCATTTACAATCCAGGGTTACTCCAAGCAGTTTAGTCACCTCAACTTGCTAAATTTCCACATTATTTAGTGGAGGTTTAGGGTTTAGTAAATGATTTGTCCCAAATAAAATGCTTTTAGTTTTAGAAATATTTAGGACTAACTAATTCCTTCCCACCCACTCTGAAGCTAACTGCAGCTCTTTAAGTGTTGCAGTCATTTCAGTCGCTGTAGTACCTGACATGTATAGTGTTGAGTCATCTGCATACATAGACACACTGACTTTATTCAAAGCCAGTGGCATGGCATTAGTAAAGATTGAAAGAAGTAAGGGGCCTAGACAGCTGCCCTGGGGAATTCCTGATTCTCCTTGGATTATGTTGGAGAGGCTTCCGTTAAAGAACACCCTCACAGAGGGTGTTCTATTTGACGGGTAACTCTTTATCCACAATATAGCCGGGGGTGTAAAGCCATAACGCATACATTTTCCAGCAGCAGACTTTGATCGATAATGTCAGAATCCACACTCCCCCACAATCTTTTTATCGTGAATTTCTCTCAGCCAGTCATCAGTCATTTGTGTAAGTGCTGTGCTTGTTGAATGTCCTTCCCTATAAGCATGTTGAAAGTTTGTCAATTTGTTTACTGTAAAATAGCATTGCATCTGGTCAAACACCATTTTTCCCAAAAGTTTACTAAGGGTTGGTTACAAAAGCTAATTGGTTGGCTATTTGAGCCAGTAAAGGGGGCTTTACTATTCTTAGGTAGCTGAATGACTTTCTAGTAGGCCTAAATTGAAAAAAAAATGGCAAATAGTTGTGGTAATATCGTCAGCTATTATCCTCAGTAATTTTACATCCAACCTCTTCCACACTCACTTTACGGAATTCAAAATTACAATGCATGTCTTTCATAATCTGGTCACATTATATACTTGAATGTGTTGTGTCAGCGTTTGTTGCTGGCATGTCATGTATAAGTTTGCTAATCTCTCCAATATCTGTTGGTTTTGTGATGAATGATTCAATGAATGATGGAGCTGAGTGTGCCTTTTTTCCCAACATTTCATTTAAGGTGCTTCAAAGCTTTTTACTATCATTATTTGTCATTTATCTTTGTTTCAAAGTGTAGTTTCTTCAGTTTAGTCATATGATTTCTTAATTTGCAATAAGTTTACCAATTGGTTGTGCAGCCAGATTTATTTGCCATTCCTTTTGCCTCATCCCTCTCAACCATACGCTTTTTCAAATCCTCATCCATCCAAGGGGATTTATGTTTTTTACAGTCATTTTCTTAACGGGTGCATGCTTATAGGTAAGGAATAAGCAATTTCATAAATGTGTCAAGTGCAGTGTCTGTCCATTACATACCACGGACCAATATATTCTTTATATCAACAACATAGGAATCACTACAAAACTTATTGTATTGGTTGATTTAAAATCTGAACCAGGTTGCAGGCACTCGTTAGTTTTAAGCTTTTTCTTGAGTGGGCAGCTTGATGAAAGCCAGTCAATATACCTCTCAGTTGATATCATGTACATTATCAAGCATTTCACACATGTTATCCAGATACGGACTGTGAGAACTTGGTGATCTTTTGCAGCTTCCCATCAGAATGGGCTTTAGGTGAGGCAGATGAACCTGTAGCCATATTACTTCAACACTATTTAACATGAGATCCTCTCTAATCTTTACAGGAATGTGGTTCTGAATATAAACAGCAAAACCTCCACCGTTGGCATTTCAATTTTTTCTGTTAATGTTATAACCTTGTATTTCTACCGCTGTATCAACAAAGGTATTATGTAAGTGAGTTTCAGAGATAGTCAGAATATGAATGTCATCTGTTACTAGCAAATTTACTGATTTCATGAATCTCGTTTATTAAGCCACATATGTTAATGTGGACTATTTTGAGCACCTTTCTTCTGGGATGCTTACTTGTTTTCATTGCTTTACTGGGAAGCGTACCAGAAGAAGATATGCTCATGTTATTACAGGGTGAGCTGCACACAGTGGACTTCCTCCTAGGGCACACAGCCTCTGTGCTAACAGTATAAATCTGGTTCATAGGCACATGATTACTACATACAGGATCAGCAGAGGCATTCGGGGCAGTTAGAGGGACATAAATAAGGTTACTTACTTTGTGTCTACCAATGCCCCTGGTGTAATGTTAATTTGCTAAAGCATTATGACAACTCTGCGTCACAATGGTAGGGATTAGCTGAGCTGGGCTTTGAAAGGATCCAGGAACCTGCATTATTTGGGTGGATCCCATCCTTTTCATAAAACGTGTTTTGTTTCCAAAAGGTATCGAAAGATTGTCAACAAAAGTTAAACCCATTGAGCTGCAATTGTCCCGTAGCCAACTGTGAAGAGAATGAACGATTTAGCAGGATTCTATGCCACGATTCAAAGAGGGCACAGGGCCAGATATGATGAGTATTTTTGTTAGTGTCTAGCAGAGTCTCTATCAGCTCTTTTTAAAATTCACTTTCAACTGTTCAGAGCTGCCCTTCATAATGTCATTAAAACCCACATGGACTACGATAGTACATTCGGGAGCAGCTTAGTTATGTCATTTACCCGAGCTCCGGGATAGGACATTGGTTTTGCACCAGGAACGGTCACATTTCTTACCATGGAGCTGCTCATACAGTGCATTTGGAAAGTATTCAGACCCCTTGACTTTTCCACATTGTGTTAAGTTACAGCCTTATTCTAAAATAGAATCTGTTTTTACCCCCCCCTCACCAATCTACACAAAATATCCCATAATGTCAAAGCAAAAACAGGTTTTTAGAAAGTTTTGCTAATTTATAAAAAATATAAATATCACATTTACTTAAGTATTCAGACCCTTTGTTGAAGCACCTTTTTTAGCAGCGATTACAGCCTCAAGTCTTCTTGGGTATGACGCTACAATTTTGGCACACCTGTATTTGGGGAGTTTCTCACATGCTTCTCTGCAGATCCTCTCAAGCTCTGTCAGGTTGAATGGGGAGCGTTGCAGCACAGCTATTTTCAGATCTCTCCACAGATGTTAGATCGGATTCAAGTCCGGGCTCTGGCTGGGCCACTCAAGAACATTCAGAGACTTGTCCCGAAGCCACTCCTGTGTTGTCTTGGCTGTGTGCTTAGGGTCGTTGTCCTGTTGGAAGGGGAACCTTCACCCCAGTCTGAGGTCCTGAGCGCTCTGAAGCAGGTTATCAAGGATCTCTCTGTACTTTTACGCCGTTCATCTTTCCCTCGATCCTGACTAGTCTCCCAGTCCCTGCCGCTGTAAAACATACACACAGCATGCTGCTGCCACCACCATGCTTCACCGTAGGAAAGGTGCCAGGTTTCCTCCAGATGTGACGCTTGGCATTCAGGCCAAAGAGTTCAATCTTGGTTTCATCAGACAAGATAATCTTGTTTCTCATGGTCTGAGTGTCCTTTAGGGGCCTTTTGGCAAACTCCCAAGTGGGGCTGTCGTGTGCCTTTTACTGAGGAGTGGCTTCATCTGGCCACTCCTCCACTCTAAAAGCCTGATTGACGGAGTTCTGCAGAGATGGTTGTCCTTCTGGAAGGTCCTCCCATCTCCACAGAGGAACTCTAGAGCTCTGTCAGGGTTACCATTGTGTTCTTGGTCACCTCCCTGATCAAGGCCATTCTACCCCGATTGCTTAGTTTTGCTGGGTGCCCAGCTCTCGGAAGAGTCTTGTTGGCTCCAAACATCTTTCATTACAGAATGATGGAGGCTACTGTGTTCTTGAGGACCTTCAATGAAGTATACATTTTTTGGTACCCTTCCCCATATCTGTGCCTCAACACAATCCTGTCTTGGCTCTCTAGTAACAATACCTTTTTGGTTTCATGGCTTGGTTTTTGCTCTGACATGGGTCTGTCAACTGTGGGACCTTACATAGATGGGTCTGTGCCTCTCCAAATGATTTGTAATAAATTTGCTAACATTTTGAACATTTTCGCTTTGTCATTGAGGTATTGTGTGTAGATTGCAGATAATAAAAAAATCTATTTTAGAATACCATATTATAATGTTTACTATACCACATGTTGGACCACTAACTTTTATATTGTTGTGTAGTTTACCAATACAATGGTCTGACGGTGATGTGGACATACTCTGTATTCATATCCCGAAAGGAAGAAATGCTCTCATTGAAATTATCTCATTACAATACATTTTTGTAGAAAGTTAGCAGACACAGATAAGATCTTGCTACCGTGGAAAGGAAAATACCTGTCTTTGTGATTGAACTCTTTAGTCATGACCTATTTGCTTATGGGCTTGTCTACACCTAGCGACTTGTTTTTTAAATTATATGAGCAAAAAATATTCCCTTTTATTAGGAACGGCAAGCCAGACAAATTAAACGTGCCTATTTTAAAAATGAATATGAATTCGGAGGGCAGAAATAATTAAATATTAAAGCATTAGACCTCAACTTGTTCTCTGGCAGATTAGTAAGAATGCCTCACCCCATGTTAAAGAATGGCCTTTTCCCCTTTATTCAGATTACAAGCTCTAACTTTCGGTTATTTGAAAATGAAATAATATCCAAAATATCACTATTTAAAACAACCCATAGGAAGTTGGTTGCAATTTCAGTTTAATCCACCAGAAAAGACAGAACAAATATTTCTACAACATATTGTGGTTAAAATCAAATGTTTTTTGTTTTTATCAGTTAAGTGTGTATATATATTTTTGCCCCTTTTTTCGATCTTGTCTCATCGCTGCAACTCCCCAACGGGCTCGGGACGCGAAGGTCGAGTCATGCATCCTCCGAAACCCGCCAAACCACGCTTTTACGACCCGGAAGCCAGCCGCACCAATGTGTCGGAGGAAACACTGTTTCAACTGACGACCAAGGTCAGGAGCTGCTAGAGCACGATGAGCCATGTAAATTATTATACAAAGTTCGACTAAAAACAACTAATGTACAATACTGTGTCCTTAAAGTGTATATAGGTTCATAACTTTTGTGAAACGGCACAGTTAAAAAACATATGGCAAATAGAACTGGTTGGTCTTCAGAGATAAATGGGATGGTCTGAGGGTAGCTGAAGGGTGGCATTTAAAAACAACTATTGTAAAATACACTGTGTCCGTAACATGTTTATAGTGTGTCTAGAAGCCGAAGTGGTGTTGCCCATTAGTTCACTCCAATAACAAGGGGTTAGGGGAAGGTAATAAAGGGAAATATAAAAAAAAAAAAAGGGGGATTGGAAATGAGGCAGACAATTACATTGATGGAAGCTACAATCGATCTGCAATATTAAAGCGGATCTACCCCTCTTCAAGAGATGTTCAGTGGTAGCAAAGCACAGCCAGCAGCCATGTGGACGTCCTGAATGGAGACGAGGACAAAGTGTTTTGTCACCAGAACGTTTTAGAACATGTTGTGACGTTTGACTTTACCTGCGTCATCTACTTTCAATACATATAAATCGCAGACAGTTGGCAACACTTGGCCACTTGAAACTAGCGTAGCAACAACTACCTGGACAGAAAACAGTGACGCACGTTACACACAGCGCCCCTTCTATAAGCGTGTCTTGGGGGTTCTTGAAATATAACATCCAATCAAAATCTTCCACTTCCACTGGACCATTCAAACTGTTTTTTGCGATACACAATTCTCCAGACCTTAGGTTTAAAATCTGATTTTAAGATACATTTTAGAAGTGGGGGTTAAGCCATAATTATGACTTTGTGGCTGTGGTAACTAATGACAACTTTAAAATGGCTGTGAAAATAAAGAAAATATTTCAGCCAATAGAAATGTGGGTACATTTGTGGACAACATTGTAACTTACTCAACCTTTACGTTCTATTCGATTTTTATTTTATTTTTAAATGGCATAGAGCTCTTACACACAACAGTCCAGGATTAGGACAGCTTTGCAAATCTTGTTTTTCTCTTTTATGATTTTCCATGGCCTCTCCTGTTTACCTTGCTCCTTTAGAGTTACATGTGCCCTGATAAATATGATTCTTTTTCAGTGTGAAGTCATGCTTCCAGAACATGGACATATGCAAGCGCAGGGTCAGTGCTTTCGAGAGTGGAAAGAATCTGTTTTCTAGCAACAACAATCCCAGTGCAGCTACAAACCTCACTGTTACATTTAGCAGCCAGCTCAACCAGCACAACCAGGTGAGAAACGAATGCCTTGTATTGTCAGACTTCCTCAGGATGTCCTTTCAACACATGAATCATATTTGACGACACATGTCATGTTATCCCCGCCGTGTCAGATGGCGTCCACCGGTGGCCAGTCACTGTCAGTGAGCAGCAACGTCCCTCTGCTGAACTACCAGCCGGGCCTGTATCAGCAGGCTACTATCAACATCCCCGGTCTCCCCCAGCAGAGTGTCCCTCTGCAGACCAGACCCACCCAGCTATGTGGCCAGGCTGAGCCTTTCCAGCAGACTCTCATCGTCTGCCCCCCCACCATCCAGGGTGAGCAGAGCAGAGAAGGAACCGTATGGAGCAGGGTTACAATGTTAGAACAACAGTTTGTTTGACTCTCTTTTTGCGCTCGTATGAAGACCAAATTCATGTCGCCGCTAAGTAAATATGTTGTAATGTGGGAGACAACGGTCAGTGGGACATCTTGTCCGTAGCCTTATGTGATCTATTAACACGGGAGGATCTGAACTTCATCATTTTGATTCCGCCCAATTGTCTTTAAATTAGCCGTAAAGTCTGTAGTCTGCTTCTGCAGAGCTGTATATTCATGACATTGTAACTAATCTACCTCCCTCCTTTCTTTGTAGGCCTCCAGACGTCCGGCAAACACTCTGGTTTCCCAGTGAGGATGGACAACGCTGTTCCCATGGGGCCCCAGAACCAGTCCACTCAGCCTCTACATCTCCAGCCTGGAATGCTCACACAGGTACAGCGAGGCTGACTGCTGCGTGACCACTCACCCGCAGCCTGACTCCATGTTTGGAATCCTATGAATAACTTGGGTGTATCTCACCAGAGTAAAGACAGGTTTCATCACAACGTGTTAAACCTGTTTTAACGTTCCTCTCCTTTCTTTGGGAATCAAATCTCAGACTGTGGTGAAGGGATGTGGCGATCAGATCTGTCCACCCCCCCCATTTCTAGTTATCTAACCCCTACACCCGTCCCTCAAACCTCCTCCCCCACCAGGCCTCCTGCACTCCTTTGATGGTAGCCACTCTGCACACCCCTGTGGCAGGAATGGCCCCTCTGTATTCGCTGCCCCTGGGCTGTGGGGCTGGAAGGCCCGGCCTGCTGGATCAGAGCTCCACCATGCTGGTAAAGCACAAACACCACTCCTGCCCCCGTCTTCCCTGTACCCCTTTCTCCCCCTGACACCATTTCAGGGGTGTGCAGAGCATGGGATGCATGTGCTGCTGCTTACTATAGTGTGTGCTTTTGCTTGCAGCGTCTCATCTGTCCCTTTCTCTTCTTCCCTTTCCCCCCCCCAATAAAAACAAGGCTTTTGCATTATTATACAGTGACAGCTGAAGTTTCCGGGAAGTCTTGCTGAAATGTAAATAAATTCAACCAAATGTAAATGTGCCCTTCATCGCTGCAACCTTGGGAAACCTGCTGTTGATTCAAATGATTAACGGCGTTTGCGTTGGTCCTGGAATCGTGCAGTAGACATGGGAAATGCCCGCTGGAATGCTGCCGCTTGATTATCTGTCATGCTTCTCTTCATAGATTCGTCTTGGAGTTCCAGGTCTTCAACCAGTGTTTTGAACGGACCTTCTCAGTTCTACAGGACTGCCTTCCAGGACATGTGTGCTTGGCTTGAGAGCATGACCGGTTTTCTCTTCTGCCAGTTGGGAGTTCCCATTTGAACAGTGTTTTGATTTTCAAACCTATTTCTTTCCTCGGCAGTAACTATTGTTTAGGTCGTGCTTTGGAAGTCTGGGGAACAGAGACCGGTCATTGGATGTTTTTTTTCAGTGTATCGTTCTCTTCTGAATTTGATCTTGACTCAGTGGGGGCGTGCTGGATGCCTATAACTTTTCAGGTGTGACGGGAACAGACACCGAATTATGTCTGTCGATGAACTGCATGTGTTCCTCATGCACCTGCATTCTGTGGTGGTCTGACTGTCATACTCACATTTAGCACAGCATTTTTCAATTTCTCTCAAAACAGACTGTTCAACTTGCAGTATGATTTCAGTATCTGTTGTTCGAGAAGTAAACCTACAATATGTGTGTGTGTGTGTGTGTGTGTGTGTGTGTGTGTGTGTGTGTGTGTGTGTGTGTGTGTGTGTGTGTGTGTACAGCAGGGCTGGCCAGCAGGGACCCAGCAGATCCTTATCCCCTCCACGTGGCAGCAGATGCCAGGCATGGCCCTTCACAACCCCAGCCAGAGCCAGACACTGGTTCCTGACCCTCCCATGGGAGCCCCTCTCTCTGGTGGAGACTGCTCAGGACAACAAGCATCGCACCGGAGGTGAGTACTGCAGTGCTATCCCTCTGGGCTAAGTCACTAAGGCCAAATGTACTTATTTTTTACCTTTTTTATTTAACTAGGCAAGTCAGTTAAGGACAAATTCTTATTTTCAATGACGGCCTAGGAACAGTGGGTTAACTGCCTTGTTCAGGGGCAGCACGACAGATCTTTTACCTTGTCAGCTCGGGGATTCGATCCTGCAACCTTTCGGTTACTAGTCCAACGCTCTAACCACAAGGCTTCCTGCCACCCCATATCACTGACTAAACAGCAGAAAGTTAGAGTAATTTCAGAGGAAGCCCTTATTTGATATATATGCAATTTCTTTGGTATCTCGGTTATAGTATGTGGAGACATTAGTTGGTTCAGATAACTACCCACTTATGCCAGCGTGTTGTACTGATTCCAATATGCTAGGGAAGCTAATTCCAACTTGTTGTGATGCCAGGGGTCGTCATGGCAGTCAGTACGATGGCATCATGCAGCAGGACCTTGCACTGGGGCGTCAAGCACCCACGGCCCCCTCCCAAGCAAGACCCCAGCAGGGGAAAGGGTGTAAGGCTCGACATGCCGACAGTAGGACCAGGTAACTTTCAAACCCAAAAGGGACTTTTATACTGTATTGTTCCCTTCCTCACCATCTATGTCATTTATGTGAATCAGTGAGAGCTTTATGATTGACCACTTTTAAAATCTTTACATGTTTTAATTGCATTAAAACATCTCGGTGTACTTTACATTAAAAAGGAGTGCTGCCCCTTTGCAGGCCTGTGTTGTCGCTGGAGCAAGCTGCCTCTGTGGTCGACAACATCCCTGCCTTCAATGGTGATCCAATCGTCATCTCCGATACTCCCAGCCCTGCTGCCAGCATTATCTCCATCCACAGCGACACAGAGGACGAAGATGACAGGAAGTTCCCTGCTGCCGGGTGAGGTCACGTCCAGTGTAATCTCATGCATCCATCTAATGTGTGATTTCATGAGACGCTGCTGTTTTGAGTAGCTGAATCCAGCACTGTGTATGACCGTGGCTTTCAACCCCTTTGGGTATGTGTGTCCTGTCTCTCAAGGGGCTGGGATGAAAGCAAAAGGTGAATATCTGTTTTCTGAAAAGAAAATTCTGAAGTATTCTTTCTCTTCTCTGTCACAGCTCTGGTGTTAACCAGCGAGCCAATGTGATCAGCTGTGTGACGGTGCACGACTCGCATGACTCTGACTCGTCAATCAGCAGTCCCCTGAGCCCCAAGCGCCTTGCCACCAACTCCTCCTCGTCCCAGTCCTCCTCCAAGTCCCTTGCCATCATCCTGCCCTCAGTGAAGACTCAGTCTGGGGAGAGCGGGACCCACATATCAGGTTAGCACACACCTCCAGCCTAGTGTTTCCCCTACCATTGTATAGGTGGGGCGGCCTCTAGCTTTGTTGCTTTGGGAACTTTGTGAACCACGTGCTACTTCTCAACCTAACCTATTCTCACAGCATTAAATATGTGGGATGTTTTTTTTCTTGTTTTTGTTTCTCAGATCCACACGTTAATGTCTCTGGTAAGTCCAAGAAGGTGACAGCTCAGCAGTCCAGCAGGGCAGGAGGGGCCTCCAGCTCTGATCGCCATCAGAGGGCCACAACTAGCAGATCTCAACCCCTCAACCTGAGTCAGGTATAAAGCAATATTTTTGACTTCACTTGTCATGTCTTAGGGTTTTTGTTTATCCTCTTCTTATTTCAAGTTTAGTCTTGGAGGCAGAAAGTATCTAAATGCGAGTAGCGTATTATAATGTACAATTATATTCCTCCCCAGGTACAGCAGTCTGTGCTGTCATCATCACAAGACAGAACAGGAGGCAACAGCAGCTCCTTGCGCCGTCAGCCCACCTACCCTCCTCCAGTCTCCTCCCACTCCTACCGTTTGCAAGAGGCTTCCTCCATCTTCACCTCTACCCCTAACCTGTACGCCTACCCTGCCTCTGCTGCCCTGGCCTCTGTCTCTCAGGCCATGGACCAGCTCCACGCCGGGGGCTCTTCTAGACACGCCCGGCCCAGCGGGCCCTACTCCTCCCTGGGGCTCCTTCATGCCCAGGGACAGTACCACCAGCAGCAGCAGCTGGCGGCCCAGCCTTACCCCGTCCCACGGTCCAGCGCAGCGGCCTACCAGCTCAGCCAGAGGAAGCTCAGTCAGTACCCCTACCTGTGAGGAATAGAGGCTAGAATATCCTAGATTCTATTTCTGTGGAAAAAAACAGCGATCTAGCCCAGCGGAAGACCAAATGGAGACCAAGACTATAAAGGCGCAGCACTGCACAAGTTTAGCACAGGCACTATGATACTTAAATACCACTGATATTTTTAAATGTGCAATTTAGTAAGGCCTCGTTTAGAATTATTTTAACAGCTTTGTTCGCAATGTCCTGATTTCAAGTGGTAAATATTTTTAATTCCCTGTTACTTAAATGAAATTCGCTTATGTGCAAAAAAGTCCTTTAAACATTTGTCTTATGTAAAGCCAGTATTTTGCTATCTTTGTTTTTAGAATATTACGCTTGTAAAAGCACTAACCCGTGTGTCCTTTGTCGTTATCATGACATTTTATTTCCATGTACTGCAGCTAATCAAATTGTACTAGAATTATAAGACTGACCTTTTATTTATTTATTTGTTTTTATCATTATTTTGAATGTCTACGTATTGCAAATAACGCTGAACAGAGTTTCTCTGTTTCATAAGTGTGTTTTCCGTGTCTGTTGTAAAAGAATACAGATAAAATAATGAGTTTGTCGACTAAATGTCGCCTTACCTGAAACACTTCCCTACACATGTACACTCCTCTACCTATTTGTTTGACCAATGAAGATAACACTTTTGCTCCGGCTCTGCACTCAAGCATTTGAGATCAAATGTTGTATACGAGCCGACTGCAGAACATCACCAGGGTATTTTCATGTGTAACTCTTTAGATATGAACGCACTTTATATATCTAGTCGTGTGTTCCCCCCCCCCCCATTTGAAGATGTCATAAGTGTATTAATGGGCGGCAGGTAGTCTAGTGGTTAGTGTTGGGCCAGTAACCAAAAGGTTGCTAGATCAAATCCCCGAGCTGACAAGGTTAAATCTGTCGTTCTGCCCCTGAACAAGGCAGTTAACCCACTTTTCCTAGGCCGTCAATTGTAAATACAAATTTGTTCTTAACTGACTTGCCTAGTTAAATAAAAGTTCAAATTACATGTCAAGTTTAGTATTTGGTCCTGTATTTCTAGCACGCAATGATTACATTAACCTTGTATGCATTTTGTTTTGGTTATTTTGTTTTGAAATGAATGGTAAATAATGTATTGTTATGTTGTGCCCCCAATAGAAATGAATGGTAAATAATGTATTGTGTTATGTTGTGCCCCCAATAGAACTGAATGGTAAATAATGTATTGTTATGTTGTGCCCCCAATAGAAATGAATGGTAAATAAGGTATTGTTATGTTGTGCCCCCAATAGAAATGAATGGTAAATAATGTATTGTTATGTTGTGCCCCCAATAGAAATGAATGGTAAATAAGGTATTGTTATGTTGTGCCCCCAATAGAAATGAATGGTAAATAAGGTATTGTTATGTTGTGCCCCCAATAGAAATGAATGGTAAATAATGTATTGTTATGTTGTGCCCCCAATAGAAATGAATGGTAAATAAGGTATTGTTATGTTGTGCCCCCAATAGAAATGAATGGTAAATAATGTATTGTGTTATAGTTGTAAATAAGGTATTGTTATGTTGTGCCCCCAATAGAAATGAATGGTAAATAATGTATTGTGTTATGTTGTGCCCCCAATAGAAATGAATGGTAAATAATGTATTGTTATGTTGTGCCCCCAATAGAAATGAATGGTAAATAATGTATTGTGTTATGTTGTGCCCCCAATAGAAATGAATGGTAAATAATGTATTGTGTTATGTTGTGCCCCCAATAGAAATGAATGGTAAATAATGTATTGTGTTATGTTGTGCCCCCAATAGAAATGAATGGTAAATAAGGTATTGTTATGTTGTGCCCCCAATAGAAATGAATGGTAAATAATGTATTGTGTTATGTTGTGCCCCCAATAGAAATGAATGGTAAATAATGTATTGTGTTATGTTGTGCCCCCAATAGAAATGAATGGTAAATAATGTATTGTGTTATGTTGTGCCCCCAATAGAAATGAATGGTAAATAAAGTATTGTGTTATGTTGTGCCCCCAATAGAAATGAATGGTAAATAATGTATTGTGTTATGTTGTGCCCCCAATAGAAATGAATGGTAAATAATGTATTGTGTTATGTTGTGCCCCCAATAGAAATGAATGGTAAATAATGTATTGTGTTATGTTGTGCCCCCAATAGAAATGAATGGTAAATAATGTATTGTGTTATGTTGTGCCCCCAATAGAAATGAATTGTAAATAATGTAGTGTTATGTTGTGCCCCCAATAGAAATTAATGGTAAATAATGTATTGTGTTATGTTGTGCCCCCAATAGAAATGAATGGTAAATAATGTATTGTGTTATGTTGTGACCCCAATAGAAATGAATGGTAAATAAGGTATTGTTATGTTGTGCCCCCAATAGAAATGAATGGTAAATAATGTATTGTGTTATGTTGTGCCCCCAATAGAAATGAATTGTAAATAATGTATTGTACCATTTCAGTCACTTTTTTATTGTAAATAATAGAATGTTTCTGAACACTCCTACATTAATGTGGATGCTGCCGTGAATAATGACAAGTGAAGTTTAGAGGCGTAAAATCATATACCTATACCTTATTGGTGTTTTGGTGGCATTATCTTTGTTCAGATGGGACTACATATATAAAGTGCTTTCATTTCTAAACGGAAAAACAGATGTAATGAAAATACTCTCAAAAGGTGACGATGTCGCCTGATAAACATTGGATCAAATCCAAAATGCTAGAGAATAAAGCCATGTTAAAAGTTTCAGCTTCACTGTCCATATAAGGACATGGAGGAGTGCATCTTCTCCAGCATGTTACCGAAGCGCCTGTCAAAGGCCCTTTAACACGTGATTCCCACACACCAATCACGTGTACATCATTACCACTTTAGGCCTATTGATAGGCCCCTGTAACTTGGTTAAGCTAACTCTTGGACTGAAAAGTATGTTCAATGGAGAATGCCTCCACGTCCAGGAAACCAGCCCGTGTTAAAAGGATCCGTTTAGTAGGCTGTCTAGGCCTTATAAGTCAATAGTGCTGTTGATAGTTAGGATCTTGTCATGTGCAATGATGGTGTATGTGAACTTGTTAATGTGTAAAGTAGAAATCCGATTGGGCAGCTCACACTAAGTAACCACAGTCCATTAGACCGCATTGCAAATGGTGATAATATTCAGTCAACCTTGGATTCATTTGGTGAATTGTATTGAAGCCAATGATGATTCATGAGTATATAAATAGCTGTTGGATATAAGAGTGAATGGTTTGTGACACGGTCATTCATACAATCTTACTATGTGAAGTGCTACATAGAACACACTGTAATCAATCCCCCCCCCCCAGAAAATACACTATCCATGTCTCAAAATATATTTTATTTTTGATCTGATCAGTGCAATAATGCTTTTTGTTGATAAGCAAAGGGCAATGACAATATAGTATAGAATCTAAACTTTCATACAAAACAGCTCTATTGATGGATGCGGATCATCTATCTGTGTCCGGTTGGCCCTGGCTGATCCGGCTTGTTCACCTCCTCCCAAATGCAGATCAGATCGGCTAGGAAGGTCTGGATCTGTCAAAATAAGTCATATTAGTTATGCTTTTGAACACGCTGGTCTAGTGGAAATGCCCTCTGAATACCTGAGAGTTGATGAATGAGTAATAGAGGATTCACAATCTATGCAAATGTCTGGTCAATATATGATATCCGCTATATATTCTGGCAGATGAAGGAAATCCCTGTGATCAGAGACAAATTATGCATCAGAGCACAATAGTCACATATCAGGATGCTAATCATTTCTACCCCCCTATGATGTGCTGTGAGTTCATGAGTAATAATGAGTTGTGAGTTAACAGTACCCTAAAGTACCTTCTCCAGCTGCTTAATAGTGTCCTCTGGAGCAATAGGCGATTCCCCAGTGTCTTTCGCCCTCTTGCACACACACTGGTACAGATTAAGAGTGGCCATCTTGATTGTGCCCAACAGCAGTGTCTTCTTGGCAGCTGTGTTCTGAATGTGGGCCCATCTCGATTCCTGTATATCAAGAGAGAAATTATCATCCTTTGATCAGACACTTGGTTCCCTTTGAGGACACTCAGGGCTGGTGTCCCGGACACAAACTGAAAAGGGGGAGGTTCAGGACTAGCTTTATTAAGCCGTGTCTGGGATACTGTCCCTCAGAGATCAATCGCTGTAAAATACCCATAGGGAGCGCGATCATCTCATGTCTCACCCAGATCATGCCCTCAGCGCGGGCCTTGTCCAGCTGGCTCTGTAGCTGGGCCAGAGTGTTGTTGTAGTGCAGCAGGGTGTCATTGCTCTGCTCTGTGAAGCGGGCCAGCTGGGCCCGGGCGTTCTCCGTGCTGTCCTGGTTCTGCTGGGTGGTCCGCACCAGGTCCTCCCGGGTCAGCATCAACGTGTCGTAGCGAGACATCACCTGTCTGGCCTCCTGAAACTGAGATGCACAAAAGGAATTCCAAATCAACACCTAACCCCTACGGTTTAGGCTCTTGTGTAGACCTAAGAGGATGGGACAGGTGTCAGCAATATGGCTACAATATTCCACCTGGCTTATCACAGGGCAAGATTGAGTCACCAATATATTGCTTAGAGCTATCCAATCTGGTCAGATACAAGTGGCTAGGGATTGGTTTGTCTGTGAAGGCCAGTCAAATCACACACTACCTCAAGAGTTCTAATCCTCACTATGACCTACCTGTTCACTGGCCTGTACCACTTTATCAAGGTAATGGGGGTATATGGCATTCTTCTGCACTCGTTTCTCCAGACGGTCCCTCTCTTTGATGAGAGCTTTCGTCTCCTCCTGGAGAGTGAGCAGGTCCACCTGCTTCTGATTGGTCAGTTCCCTCTCTCGGCCGGCCTTCCTAACAGCTCGACATCGTTTCACCTCGTTCTCCTGAAATGAGATCACGGAAGAGCATGACCAATTCATCTCAAAGTCTGACGGGCTCAATAGTTTAGTCTAAGAAGTGATGTTCAGAAGCTATGACCGTACCTTCAGAAAGTTGTCAAATTTCTGCAGATATTCCTTCATCTGGCCCTCCTTCTCTATGAGCTCATCCTTGCGGATTCTCAGGGCTCTGAGAGTTGACTCAAAATCCTGAAACCCAAACCGAATGTAAAGTGAGACCATATCATACAGGAGGATTGTGTGGAGACTTGACTTAGAGGATTGTACTAATTCGTCATAATTTTATTGCCAGGAATTGTCGGTTTGAGGTTCAATGAGACAAAAAAAATATATATATGTACCTCTCTTTGCAGCGTCATAGCATTGTTGACCTCCATGGCCTCCCGTCTCTTCTGCAGTAGACGGGAGGAGGGGGCCAGCATCTCATCTGCTGCGGACGTGGCCTTCCTGTCAAAATGGTCAGTGGGGTTGACTATCTTATTTCTTCTTAACATAAACCATGAGCCTTCTGCTAATCATAATGTTGTGTTTGGGTAGGGAGAGGAAAGTCATACATTAAATGGAACAGATAGAAGCTGCTAACATTTTAGGGCGAAAAGTTCCTTCAACGTCTAGGTTAAATGTCATATTTTTTTACTCACAATAGCTGGTCTCGAAGGTTTTCGCCAAAATAGCTTTTGAAATAGTCTGACAAATTTACAGACATGTTTATAATATTTGGTCATAAATAAGATAATTGATAATTCAAGGCCTAATGTTATTGTTTTGACAATTTCTGTGGGTGGCTGTAGAAAGCCAATGCGGTTCACAGAATTTTGATTCAGAAAACAACAATGGTCTCATAGCAACTACTACAAATAAAAACAGAATGAGGGAAGCTCCACTCATGGCAACTACTACAAATAAAAACAGAATGAGGGAAGCTCCACTCATGGCAACTACTACAAATAAAAACAGAATGAGGGAAGCTCCACTCATGGCGAGCTCAAAAATGTTGTACCATTTAAAAAGCCTAGTGGAAAACTATTGGCCATCAAGTTAGTGTGCTAAAATTATTAAACATTTATGGACGCATAACACAGAGTACAAAGTATGGTCAGAGATTGAGAAATATTTATTGGTTTACAAGTAAATCGGGAATACAATGTATAAAGCGTTGTCACATTCTGATAGCATGAGCTTTTTCTTTTATAAATTCAATGAGATGACAGGAGCTCAAGAGGGATCCAAATTACTGATATCTCCACAGGATATTGTCCTTGAAGCAGGAAAACAATTGATGAATGCATATTATACATATATTATAGAGCTTTGGCAAAGCATGACAAGGGGATTTCTTAATTATCATAACCTGAATAAAACACAAGTATTGAACAACAAAATACAACACTGGGAAAATACTGAATATTATTTTTTACTGATTTAGAAAAATGTCTTTAAGAGAAAACAAAAAACGCACACCAACAACAAATAAATAAATAAGTTAATTTCTTACACCAGTTTCAAACATTAAACCGAGATTTTGACAATCGACTAGCATTTTGGAGATGCTTAAAATGCACAATCCCATTTGGAATTATAGATACAAACGTAAACAAATGTATTGGAAATAAAATATGACCTATTGCAGCAGGGAGTTAAAACATAATTATCACACAAGCACTAATTGTAAAGAACAGATCAGAGAATCATAAACACCTATTAAAAATGTACCAGTGTAACCTTTAGTACAAGGGCAGCAAGCACATTATGGAGTCAGTGAGTGTGGAGAATACAGTGGTTACTGTGGTTCAGCTCAATCATGGACATGATTGCCAACTTCGTAAAGACTAGTTACTTCCAAGCAACATTGTGGTACACAGGAAGGCTATAGCTAATTTTTAAAATGGCAATGAAAACATGTGATTTCTTTATTTTGGATTTACCATTGTTGTGCGAGTTTAAAATCAACATGTTTGGAGTCAAATTAGAGGCCCTGCTACAAATAATAGGTTTGATTGTGTAATCCTTAATTTACACTACTTCGATAGAGGGGAGAAAAAAAAGGAATCTTGTTTGAATTCCTCATATACATACATTTCACAATATAGCATCCACACAAATGAACCATGAAGGTGACGTAGTGTCTCGAATGCACTGAAAAAGACCAATACATAGAGGTAAGACGATTCAACTTGAGTACCACTGTAGACAGAAGGCAGACTTCGGCTATGGTTCATTCTGATAGGATGTTTAGAAGAGGCAGACAGTCCAGATATGAAGGATGTTTTAGGCCTTACTTTAAGAGTCAGTAGAGGAGGCCAGGGCGGGTCAGTCGGCTGGGACTAGGATTTAAACACAATTGCACACTAAAACATCCCAACATGAAGCTTTTTTTTCTTCAAGACAGACCTGTCGTTAGAGCAGACTTACCAGGATGCCCCCATTAGAAGGGAAAGGGAAGGATTTTGTAGGACAGTTCGTCTTTAGAGCTTTAGAACTCCTCGTGAACATTCCGGGCATAGTCCATGAGCTTGCTGCCAGTGAAGTATTCGCTGTACTTGAGAATCTCCTCCAGTTCCAAGTTGTGGTTCTGGTTCTCGTCAGCCACAGCAATCATCTGCTTAGCCTCGTTCAGCGCGTTGTACTCGTTCATCGGGTCCATGTACTCCTGGAGAGCAGAGAGAGCACGGGGGGAAGAAGGAAACCAGGGATAAAAAAAATGTTTGATGGAAAAACACTTTGTGTAAGCTTAAACTACTAAAATCATATACAAAGTATGGATAATGGAGCTATATACATATATATATATATATATATTTTATAATATCTTTGAGAACTAACAAGCACCAAAATATGAACTACACAGTGAGGGAGAATTGAGAATTCCAAAAACAATGAATTTAGTAGTATTTATTTGTTATTTAAAAAACAGCATTAGCCATGGCAAAATGCATAGAATGGGAGGAAATGTGTTGTTTATAGGACATTTGCTTTTAAAACGGCAAAAGTTGTTAAAGTTTCTTTCAGCTCCATGGAAAATGTGTAGAACTGCAGGAAGTGTTCTTTAAAAAAAAATTGATAAAAAAATTATTCAGCGCCAAGATGAGGCGGGTTCTGTCAAATTTAGCCACGCCCACCCAAACCCCTTTTTTATTAGAAAAGGCCATGCCATCAGGTCCTGCAGTATAACCAGCACACACGGCACCCACCTGTAGTTCCTCCATGGTTACGATGCCATCATGGTTGCCATCGATGACCTCCTCAAACTCCTTCTTCCTCTCTCGTACCCAGTCATCATCTATGTCCTGAGCCTGCTGGTTCTCCACAGTGCCCATGGGCAGGGAGATGAACTCCGACAGAGTCAGCTTCTTGTCACTGTCCTGGTCTGTAAAAACAACACAACAAATACACATCACACTCAGATGGCTTTATAGTAACACTTTTCATGATCGATCATGGGCATCCACAACTTATGTATTCATTCTGCATGTTTGTCTTCCACCTTTAATTCATTCTCCTTTTCATACTCTTAACTATCACTTCAACTGAATTCAAATCCAAACTAAATGTGAGCGAGTAGAGAAGACCGTACCTAGGTCGCGAACAATCTCCTTGACCATGTATTTGAGCATTCCTTTGCTGTGCTCCGGGTGCAGGAAGGAGAGGAACTCTTCCTCGTTCAGCAGCTGGTCGGCTGGGGGGTTATCAGCCTGGAACCAGCGGTCCTTCAGACTCTCCAGCACCTCCTGGGCTGTGAAGAGACAGTAAGTACAAGCATCACTGGAAGAGCTAGGGGCAATAGGCTACTATCGGGATGTGATCGGGAAAACTTAGGGGGGGGAAATGATATTGGTTTGGGGGTAGGTCAGTTTCAATGATAGTATGAAAAGAGGAGTCAGAAAAGCCAGAATTCCTGATTAATCAGTAGAAATGCACAGACGACAACCAGAAGTGTTGTGCAGGTCGTATCATTGTGGATAAACTTACTCTCCTCGTCTACCTTCAGTTCTTCCCTGTTCTTTATCTTGTCAGCCATTTCCTTCTTGTTGAATCCTTTGCTGGCCAGAAACTTCACCCGGTATTCATCCCATGTCACATGGCCTATGACGAGAATATAACGGTTTAGGGATTGGGGCTAGACCGTTTAGGAAGGATTGAGGCAGTTTTGGTAAACAGTGCTGTATTGTCATCAGGTCTGAGATGTATTGTGGCCCACACATTTCAGGTCTGAGATGTTTTGTGGCCCACACATTTCAGGTCTGAGATGTATTGTGACCCACACATTTCAGGTCTGAGATGTATTGTGACCCACACATTTCAGGTCTGAGATGTATTGTGGCCCACACATTTCAGGTCTGAGATGTATTGTGGCCCACACATTTCAGGTCTGAGATGTATTGTGGCCCACACATTTCAGGTCTGAGATGTATTGTGGCCCACACATTTCAGGTCTGAGATGTATTGTGGCCCACACATTTCAGGTCTGAGATGTATTGTGGCCCACACATTTCAGGTCTGAGATGTTTTGTGGCCCACACATTTCAGGTCTGAGATGTATTGTGACCCACACATTTCAGGTCTGAGATGTATTGTGACCCACACATTTCAGGTCTGAGATGTATTGTGGCCCACACATTTCAGGTCTGAGATGTATTGTGGCCCACACATTTCAGGTCTGAGATGTATTGTGGCCCACACATTTCAGGTCTGAGATGTATTGTGGCCCACATATTTCAGGTCGGAGGCCTAACTGTAGGACATCAGTGTCGGTAACAAACACATTGCTCTCAACGAATAGGCCACCATCATGGCTATGTATCAGGGTTGTATTCATTAGTCCACAGCTACAGAAAATGAAAAATATTGGTTATTACTGAACAAGTCCAGGTAGTCCCTGCTTGTTTCAGTCTGTTTTCATCCAGATACGACTGTCGTCTCGCTTACCATCTCCATCTGGGTCCACAGCATGGAAGCTCATCTTGTTCTCTCTCACAGCCTCCTGGAAGTGTTCTTCTGTCTTCTCCACGATCCAGCGCTGCATCTCCTTGGCACTGACGCTCTTATCTTTATTAAAGTCCACCCTGAAGACAGTCAAACAAACACTCAAATGGAATATCAAGTTCAAGTAGTTTATTCAAACCCACTCTCATATATCTGCTTCAGGCACAAACCCAGATTATTTTTGATATTTTTCTAACTAAGTAAGATGCAACCTTAGCTCAAAATATGCTTTGAAAATGTTTCAGCTTTCATGCTTTTCCAACACAGTCACTCCTTCGCCATATAGGGTCAAGATAATGGAACGGTGGTGAGGATTTGTCAAGGCACCTTGAAATTTGGCGAGGGTGACAAGTCGGACTAAAATACCTGGACTGTTTCGCTTCAACAGTATTTACAAAATCAGACTCCTAGCTTTTACTACTTGACACCTAGCTTACCCAGTATGGGGTGGATAAGGCCAGATATTTACTTAAGACTGCTGTGGTTGACCTAGTCGGTGCACTCACGTCTCCATTCTCAGGAACACTGCTTTGTTTATCATAAGAGATAATCTAGCCTCATTTGTTCGTGCCCACCCGATCCTTTAAAATAGGAACCGGACCACGAACGGTGTACACATTAACGGGATGGGTATAGGTTACTTAGACATGATCCAAACTCCCAACTAAGAAATGTGGATTTATCGTAATTACAACCTCGCACCTACACACCATTTCACAATGGCCCACACAAAATGATAGAAATGCAACGCAGGCACTCTGCACAGATAAAACTGGAAACATCTGGTGGATGTACACAACACAGAGAGGATGTATATGACTCATGAGTCAAGACATTGAAAGCCAGTCATCCCCACTTACTTTCTGAAGATGTCAATGAGCTTGTTCCTGTTCCTCCTGGGCTCAGAGTCCTCTTCAAACTCCTCCATCTCCTTACCCAGGAACACCTCCTGGTGGAAGCCTTTATTGATGTGACCATCCATCTCCAGCTTCATCCCGTTCAGATGGTCTGGGGGAAGGATCTCATTCTCCTCCTTACTGGTGGGGCTGTTCTTGTCCTTCAGGGATGACATGTTAGCTGGCCGGGCATGGACGTCCATGGGGTTGTGGAGCAGGCAGAACAGGGCCATGGACACAGCCAGAAGGTGTCTGCGCCAAGCCGTCCTCCAGTAGTTAGCCATGGCTTCTTCCAGGTTCAGTGTCCTTGCTTGCTCATGGACTGATGAACACACCTGTCTACAACAACAACCCTGGGTAAGGTGGATAGCCTCATCACTTGACTATAATAGTGTTGTTCTTGGCTAGCTAGTCATAACAAGGACATCATTTTTGCCAACAGCGCGGCGTGGTCGAAGTGGGAGAAGAAGAGGAGCTCAATTGGAGTCCATCAAAACTTCCTAACGGTTTAAACCATTTGATTATGAGACTGAGGTGAAATCAAAAGTTGTGCCTATTCATTGGCTATGTCATAGCACATTTTTAAAGATAAATATTGATCAATATTAGTTATAACAAATATGTGTGTTTGTGTGTGTGTGTGGGGGGGGGTGCAAGTGCCTAGTTTCCTCCCTCATAATTCAGCTCAGGTGTCTCCATATACCATAGACACATACATCATTTGCACACACACACACACACAGATAGATTGGAGAGGGCCAGCTAATGAGCTCCATCAGCAGCAATTTACATTTTGAATGGAAAATGTGTTTATGTGACATATGGACCCCACATATCTAGATGCAAATCAAATCTTCTTGAAAGGGAAAGATACATCCCTAATGTGTAACTGTCACCGATAAACATTTAAACCGGGGACCTGTGCCTAAGATACTAGCGCATCAGTCCGAGGGAGCCCAAACGGATCCAAATTAAGCAAGCGTCGGTCAGAAAACCGATTAAAACGGTAAGAATAACCATTCAGTACATGTTGGTTTTATTTTATTATGGTTTTATTCCGAAAATATCTTCTCTGTTGTGTCTGAAATGATGCATCCAGCTCATACATAGCCTATTGAACTTTTATGCATGTAACTGACTACGACTGTCAGATAACAACAGTGCGGGAGACAGTTGCTCGTGTCAACGAGAGGCAGGCCTATCCTAGCGGACTAAACCTCACTTCGTGGTGAAGGACGTTTCTGATGAACTTCACCAAAGGCTGGAGCCGACACCAGGCTTTGCGGAATCTAGCTCCGACTATGTCGATTTGTAGAAGACCAATATTTAAAAAAAAATGTGAATCATGAAAAACGCCCACCTTGTTATTTTTAATACCACTACCGAGCAACAGCAACGAGCAAACAGTCCGTGTGTGTATTTGATTAACATTTATTGAAAAAGTACAGATTTCAGCAAAGAAAAGCAAGCAACTACAGAGGACAAATATAGGTACAAGGTTGGCATTTCACTATTCACTTCTTTTTTAAAGTATTGACCTTGTGGAATCTAGCTACATCGATTCGCCCTACACCTGGTCTTGCCTGTATGCCTTTGGTTAACTTCCTTCACCGTGGAGTGGAGTTTAGTCTACAACTATCCCTGTTATAGGATATTCACCTTCATATGCTTGTAAAAATGGCTTTTGCCAGGTATAGCTTTGCATAGGCTTCATTAGTAAAGCATAGGCTTTATTAGTTGAGTGAAAGCCAATGCAATTAGCTGGTTCATTGTTACCAAATGCGCTGGTCTTTTACCGGAGTAGACACACAACTCGCATCCAACTGCTGATTGGGGTTTTCAAATCATTCGGATTCTATTTTTTCAGGTTCACCATAATATCTCGTTTTGGTAGTTTTAGTGTAAACAGTGTATTTGGTCATTTTTACATGAACAGGCTAATTTCATCAATTTGAGATTTTTGGTTCCAATCGCCTGTCTTTGTGAGACGCGGAGTAGGTCAACAGATGATCCCTGCATGTGTGGATCCCACCGTGAAGCATAGAGGTGGTGTGATGGTGCTTTGCTGGTGACACTGTCAGTGATTTATTTAGAATTCAAGGCACACTTAACCAGCATGGCTACCACAGCATTCTGCAGCCTTACGCCATCCCATCTGGTTTGGGCTTAGTGGGACTATCATTTGTTTTTCAACAGGACAATAACCGAACACATCTCCAGGCTGTGTACCGGTTATTTGACCAAGAAGGAGAGTGATGGGGTGCTGCATCAGATCTGGCCTCCACAATCACTCGACCTCAACCCAATTGAGGTGGTTTAGGATGAGTTGGACCGAAGAGTGAAGGAAAAGCAAACAACAAGTGCTCAGCATATGTGGGAACTTCTTCAAGACTGTTGGAAAAGCATTCTAGGTGAAGCTGTTTGAGAGAATGCCAAGAGTTTGCAAAGCTGTCATCAAGGCAACGGGTGGTTACTTTGAAGAATCTAAAATATAAACTTCTTCAAAGTAGCCACCCCTTGCCTTGATGACAGCTTTGCACACGCTTGGCATTCTCTCAACCAGCTTCATTAGGTAGTCACCTGGAATACATTGAAATTAACAGGTGGGTGTTGTTAAGTGATTTTGTGGAATTTCTTTCCTTCTTAATGCGTTTAAGCTAATTAGTTGTGTTGTGACAAGGCAGGGGTGTTATACAGAAGATAGACCAAGTCCCTTATATGGCATGACTAGCTCAAATAAGCAAAGAGAAACGACAATCCAGTTAATTATATTGACTACGTCCGTCTTAGCTCGCTCATTAAAATGTCTTAATCGAAATTACGGATTTGCCTCTTATCCGCTCATCGTTCCCTTGTGCTATAGTTTATACATCTCAATTGTCAGTATACTCCACATTTGTTGAACAAGTCAGCCATATCAGCTATCTTTTTTAAAAACACAGTAAAAGAGGTTGAATGAACTGGTTTGCTGCCAGACAAAGCTCCACTGATAGCCAGGTGTAGCAGTGGTAAGGATTCACTCCATGGTACTGTAAAGAAAGCTCTGCTGTTGGGACAGTTTATGGTTACCGTTTGTCACCGTTATAGTGCAATTAATGTATCGTTTAGTGTTGTGGCTTTGCTGGCATGCATAAAACATAAATGTTGAGTTTGCCCCTCCAAGATTTACAAGCTAAAATCCTCCAATGTGCACATAACAGGCTCACCTAACACCTTTTTTGCACTATTGGTTAGAGTTTGTAAGTAAGCATTTCACTGTTCACCTGTTGTATTCGGCACACGAGACAAACTTTGATTTGATATTAGATCAATGATCATAGGCTATAGAAATGTTCACTAAACTGACATGACTTGGTTGCCTAGTGTAAAATCTCCTTTCACACATCCGCCGGCGATGTCTTCAAGGATGGGAGGAATGAAGGATGCATAGGTTATCCCAAAACAGGGGCATCGTTATGCAATTTGTTTCTGCTATACTGCTAACGGCTACTTGTTCAACATAGAGGCTAGTGTCTAATCTAGGCCTGTAATAGGTTAGAATAATGGACCTTAAAATCCCTGTCCCAGCGCTTTAACCGACCCCGCGTCCCATCCATCACAGGTGTTCGGGGGAAGCCCGTGAGTCCGACGGGGACACGCAAGCCGTGCATTAGCCTACATTCAGAGATAAGCCTAAATAAATAAATAAATAAAATCGTCCAATTAATCTGTATCGTTTTTATGGGGTCCTCCAATAATCGGTATCGGCGTTAAAATCTTAATCGGTCGACCTCTATCTTGAACTCATTAAAATCAGATTTCCCAGATGTTTTGAGTGAGGCAGAAGTCATGCTGGATTGTCACCATGATCAATGTAGAATGTTTATCCTTTTAAGCTTGGAAAAATACTCTTAAAACCAGAATTGGGACCACACACCCAGTCCACTGAATAGCAGGCTAGTGATTGCTTTGCAATGCTTGCAGTTAGCCACTGATTCCTTCCAAACCACTCATTTTTAAATGTGAGATTTCCAACTCGTTGTGTAATGTTCATGTCCAATGGCCGATGAGCACCGATATGTTTTATCTATAATTTCTCTTCATTATTTCTCATCATATGACAAGAATTAAAAAGGACTTGCCAGTAGATTGTCGACTTGATTCATGATGATGACGACTGCCAGCTTGCTAGCTAATATTTTGAAAGAATGATCAGTCCAATCAAAGCTGCGGAAGATACGTGATTTGGCGTAATTTTATCTGTGGTCAATGACCTTGAGCTTTCTTGGATGGGCACTTCTAATGTAACTCTATGGCAGCACCCAAGGGGCTTGAAGTTTCGAGCTCTACCATTTGGCGGTGACGTAGTGTCCCTAGAGTGACAGAAAACTGAGCCAATCACGGCACAACTAGGGAACATTACCAACCCCCACGCTCCATATTCCCCGCTAGCTGTCCCACCACCACAGAATGCCAATAAAATAAAATGTTATCGGTCACATACACATGTTTAGCAGATGTTAATGCAAGTGTCGCGAAATGCTTGTGCTTCTAGTACCGACAGTGCAGTATTATCTAACAATTCCACAACAACTACCTAATACACACAAATCTAAAGGGATGGAATAAGAATATGTACATATAAAATATATGGATGCACGATGACCAAGCGGCATAGGCAAGATGCAATAGATGGTATAAAATACAGTACATGTGAGATGAGTAATGTAAGATATGTAAACATTATTTAAGTGGCATTATTTAAAGTAACTCCTGATCCATTTATTAAAGTGGCCAATGATTTGAGTCTGTATGTAGGCAGCAAGCCTCTCTGTGTTAGTGAAGGCTATTTAACAGTCCGATGGCCTCTGATGGCACTGCGCTAGGCTGAAACACCTGCATTTTGGAGCTGCCTTACTCAAGAAAGCAAAAGAGAGATCAAGTTTACATGCAGCTTTATTAACTCAACTAAAAAAAGATTGTCGGCAAACTAATATGTGACACATTAATTCCAAAACAACATTTAAAACAGGTAGCCAGTGGAATTTCGACATATAGGCTAGCTGTTAGACTATGCAAGGTGTTGGCATATGCAGGGGATTGAGGATAACATTGTAGTGAATTTGAAGGGCAGCCTGCAGGGTCTGAAACGCACAACTCCATGTCTTTGCGGTCTGTGACAGTACCAAGAGAGGTAACTCCATTAGGTGTCCTGACAATGCACCATGGCTGTTAGAATGGTATAGCATTGCTTTGGGGATATCTGGTGTGAGTGTGTGCCTCCAAGGACCACATTAAATAGACCACTTTATTTTATAGTGTAGGCAACACTAATCCACCCCGCATGCGTGGATCAGAAAATTTAGAACTTCAGAAATTGAAACTTATATTCTATTATTCAAGTTGAACAAGTGTATTAGATCATTAGACTGATAAGTGTTACAAGGACCAAGCTCTCTAAAATGCCAAATGGTCTAAACCATTTACTTTTGAGAAGGGGGTCAAATCCAAAGTTGCATTATATTAAAAAGATGCAAAATGCAGAAATCGCACTACCATTTCCTGGTTGCTAAAATTGTAACAGTTTCAGTTTGTGACAAAACAAGCAATGTTAAGTGTAGAGAGAATCATTGTACTAAATATTGTCAAATATGTTTTCAATAACTAAAAATATTGTATTTTCAGCTGGTGTACAAAACCAAAAGTAAGAAGCAAAAACTAAACTTAACGGGAAACAGAAATAGTGCACATGGACCACATCTACCACTCAGAACTGCATTCAATAAAATGACATCTAGAACTCAGATTTCTATGTGAATTTGGTCAGGTAGCCCAAAAAGTCACATATTGCAGCCTTAAACATGATACCTTCCTTATACATTTAAAAAAAAAAAAAATGAGTCTTTCCTCTATCAGTACATTAGAGTTTAGCCATCGTAACCAGCTCTGTATGGCTTCAAAACATTACAAAACAAGCAGCATACCACCCTCCATTCCACTGCTTGCTTGCTTCTGAAGCTAAGCAGGGTTGGTCCTGGTCAGTCCCTGGATGGGAGACCAGATGCTGCTGGAAATGGTGTTGGAGGGCCAGTCGGAGGCAGAGTGCCTGTGTAGGGTGCTGTCTTTCAGATAGGATATTAAACAGGTGTCCTGACTCTCTGAGGTCATTAAATATCCCATGCTCTTATTGTAAGAGTAGGGGTGTTAACCCTACTGTCTTGGCTAAATTCCCAAGCTGTCCCTCAGATCATCACCAGCTTATATTTGGCTCATTCATCCCCTGTAACTATTCCCCAGGTCGTTGCTGTACATGAGAACGTGTTCTGTCAACTTACCTGGTTAAATAAATATTAATATTTTGCAACGAAACCGTTTACTCTAGGAAACAAAAAGAACGAAACGGGGAGGGTCCTAATTGAATTTGTCCAATAGAAACTCTCGTTTTCGTTTGGAGTAAACGGTTTCAATTGCAAAATATTTCACAACAAACTAAACGTTTTGCAACGAAATCAGACTAGTGAATACACCCCAGCATATCTAATAAGCCGGCTAACGTTAGCCGATGAGAGGACAAGGCTTGATGACCTACCTAGTGTTGAACTCCAACGACACAAAATCTGGAACGCTGCTCAAAATAAATTGCAGGAAATTGAAGAGATAAGGCACTAGCTAGTTAGCTAGCCCACCTAGCAATGGCGAGAATGCATCGTCGTACGATCAAAACAAAACTGTTAGCTAGGTTATATTTCATGGACACGTGCCTGCCACTACGAACTTCACGCAGGAGCAAACGTCTCACTCTAACTACCGAATCAATCCGCATACACAGCAAATGTTTGATTAGGTGAGTTGGGGGATTTCTATTTTCAGGAAACAAGCTGCTACTCACGCCGTGTGTACACAGATTGCGTCACCACGTTGCCGTGCGGTACATCTGACCAAAGATTATGGATATACTGACAAGATACATGTCTCCGCCCTTTTATCATGGGAATCGTTGTGCACAAAGCGGCACGGCAGGATGTCTAGCGCTGGCCTATCCTGGTGGATACGTGTCATTATTCTAATTATATTTTTAAATATTCGATGAGGGATGTTGACGTCAACCGCCTGTATTCAATGGAGAGGGAGCGAGAGAGAACGCTATACAATAGCCATAACATGACACTTGAAATGTTCATTCCTTTGAAACTTGTGAGTGTACTTTTTATCTTAATTTTGTATTGTTTATCATCTATTTCACTTGCTTTGGCAATGTAAACATATGTTTCCTATGCAAATAAAGCCCTTAAATTAATTTGAGATAGAGGCTATGCTACTAGCCTCATCTCATGAATATGCATAGCCATCTTACAATTCCGATATTAAGTGCTATTTTAAAGAGTTGCCGGGATATCACGTGCCCTGCTCATATCTCACGCAGTAAATAAGCCATTAATTTTTATTTTGCCCCAATTCGAAATTGATCTCCATACAAAAACTCCTTGCTTGGCGGCGGAACAACGAACAAACGCTATCTACTGGAGGGAGGCAAATGTTCTGCCTAGTTGGCCTCTCTTCCTATTTCTCTCTGTTGTCACTCAGGTTGTGATTTCGTCCTTCCTGATGAAATTGGGGGCGTTCGTTTTTGAATCGCTTGGTGCCCTGGGGTATTGAGTTTACTCACGACCATTCTACAAATAATTCTCCGTGCATCAGGGAAACCGGCCGAGGCAAAACGAGCGTTACCCTGTCTACAAAGATGGCATTTGAAAACCACCAATCTACAGTAGACTGACCACTAGCGGGGGAGTTGGTAATTGTCACATTTAAAGCCACATTGTGGATGTGCAAGTTGGTCACTAATAAAATGTAATGCACCCAATTACATTTTCACATCTAAATAATGCTTGATTACTATGAATCTGTAATGCTCAAGTTAGGAGGACAACAATACTGATTTTAGAGGTACGATTGTTTGGTGCACTTTTTTAAACTTCACCTCTGGGTGGCACTGTGCACAAAAGTTATTTTTCTACACAAAACATAAGTGATGAGGCTCCATCCAGATCATCACCTCAAAAGTACAGTATGTGTAACTGTAACTAGGCTATGCAGATTTTATTTAGGTAGACTTTGACCACTGGGGTCTCAGTGGTTGATAAGAAATTCTGAGAAATGTTATTTTTGTATTGGTAGGGTACACATTTTGCAGATGTTATTGCGAACTGCTTATATCCCTAGGTCCAACAGTGCAGTAATACCTAACAATACAAAACAATACACACAAACCCCCCAAATTAAAAGAAAGAAATGAAGAAATATGGAAATATTAAACAAGCAATAAAATACCATGATCGGTTCCCAGCTAGACTCCTTAGATGCTACATACATTGTTGGACTTGTAAATTAAAGGTAGACTCAGCGATATGACATAGATACAGAAAGTAAACAGCATAGTGGGTCCATTTCTGCAACAACTAAGAGCGTTGAAGCGCGAAGCTCAACTCCACTATTTTGGTGTCCTGGCTACCAAGCTGTGAACAGCATGAAGCTAACCCATGCACATGCTCAGATACTGTGTGGGACTATGTGAGCGCGACGTCTCACATCTCGCTCATCTCAATATTTGCTGTGCTGCTTGTGGCAACATAATTTAGCTGAGTCTACCTTTAATGATATACATTCAGTTTCAAAAGTATTGGGACAGTGACACATTGTTTTGTTGTTGTTTTGGCTCTGTATGAGGTTAAAGTGCAGAATGTCAGCTTTAATTGAATTCATATCAGGTGAACTGTTTAGAAATTACAGTACTTTTTTGTCAGCTTGGGGATTTGAACTTGCAACCAATGTAGTCACAAGCCTGATGTAGTCATTGCGTGCTATCAATATAGGACCAAATACTTAACTTTTTACGACTTAAATACACATATAAGTGAATTTGTCACAATACTTTTGGTCCCCTAAAATGGGGGGGGGGGACTATGTACAAAAATTGCTTTAATTTCTAAACGGTTCACTCGATATGGATGAAATTACCCTCAAATTAAAGCAGTCTGCACTTTAACCTCATAGTATCATTGTATCATTTCAAATCCAAAGTGCTGGAGTACAGAGCCAAAGCAGTAAAAAATGTGTTACTGTCCCAATAGTTTGTAGCTCACTGTATACCCATTGATTCTTGAAGAACATAACTTATAAATGCCTCATGAGCTTAGTTCAATTGGCGTACCACAACAGAACCCAACATTTAAGCTTATTTTACTCCAATATTTGTAAACAATGTAAATGTAAACAAACACTGTAGGCCTATAACCTCAAAACATGGTTAGAACGATCATTTTGAGATCATGGATGGTCAGTCCTTGCACCCATACCCCTGCCTACAAATTTGAGAGTGGTTCAATTTCTCCAGGCACATCCATCAGCTTTTTACCAAAACTGAGGTAGGGTTTCCGATTTGTTATTATTTCAGGATTCTAGCTTTACTGCATGTACAGCAGGTATGTGTGGATCCCATGCATGAGAGGAATTTGTTTGAAATGTAAAAAATTCTGCTCTTGGCATAAAAAGATGCATTTCTTTTGTAAACATTTAACATCGCTCTCAAGAGAATCATTCCTTATTTGAACTGGTCTCCACATACATTTTTTGACAAAGGGATCAGCATCAAGAGATTTACTATAAACCATGTCTTACTCTTTTTATACTGTGTTTGTTTATGTAACAATCAAATGTAAGTGAGGAACAATACATTCCAGAACATTCCAGACACCCCCCACCACCACCACCACCACCACCACCAACATGGGACAGTCAGATTTGGCAATTTGTCAAACAACAGATTACACAAGGTACGTATATAAATTCCTAAATATGATTTGGATCCAAACACAGAGCTACACACACACACCGCACACACACTGTAGTTTGTCTGCCAAAGAACCTCCTCAGTTTTCCAAAAAGGAGTCAAGCATTTCATCTATGAGATAAAACAGAGACTGAACAAGCCAGCGGGGTTGCCAATTCACTGATGAGAAAAATAGAGGCAGCTAGGGGAAGGAAGAAGAGAGAGAGAGAGAGAGGGAGGGAGAGTGACGATAAAACTCCACTGTGAGCACTCCTGTAAGCTCAGTCACAGAGAGCAACAGAGAAGGAGAGAGAGAGTGAGAGTGTGTAACGAGGCAAGCAAGCAACAGGGACTTACCACACACACTGACACACACAGGCAGACAAACAGGGCTCTCTGAGGTGAAATTGCACATGTTTTTGTCACCCCAGAGCAGACGGACTGGGTTGATGAATGAGCAGTAGTGAGTTATGTACAGCTGGGTGTCCTGGACAGCAGAGACTGTGTTGCTAATAACCCTCAAAGTGTTTTTAACACCACTTTGAGGTTTTCTCTCTGGATCTGCTGCTGCGGGGGACCAATTTTATACCCTTTAAGGAGAAAAGAAGAAGGAAACTCTCATAGGCTAAGAAAATTGGACCATCTCCAACTCCCGTGGACTTTTTTTCATTCTCTGTCTACTCCTGAGGGAAGCACGTGTGAGGAGGACTGAGGGATTGAATGCCAAGCGCTATTCTCTGAAGAAAATCCCAACTATTATGGGACTTCCACTTTACCCAACTATCGAAATGCTATGAGGAAGATCCATTGCTCAGTGTGAGAGAAAGAGCAAGAAAGAGGGTGATAAAGAACTCTACCATCCACTTCTACCCAAGGGTTCCCTCCCTCCCCCAGCTTCAAACACCCCTCCTCTCTGCCTCTCTCTCCTTTGCCCCCTGCATCCCCCTCCTCCCCCCCACAGAGCAGAAAGCGTGAAAAATCTCACTAATGGGTTTATTTGCTGTCAGATCTGTGCCGATCTGTCATTCCCCGGGACCACATTTCATAGTTGAGTAAGCCGCCTGGCTTTCTGGCTAGAGTTAGCTGTGCTCCAGCTCCAGCAACACACTGCTGTCTGGCTCAAAGATCATCAGGAAGAGAGCAGCAGCAGGCAGCCAAACCAGGAGTCAGTGTTGTTGTAGTCCTCCAGTTTGAGGTCCAATCATCTTGGTTGGGGTCCTTGCATTTTTGTAACCGGGCAACAACATTATTATTCCCAATCGTTGGACAGTCTGGACAGACCACTGGGTCAGTTGATCGAAGTTTCAGGGATCTTTGGGTTGATTTAGTGTTTGTTGAAGATGTGGTGTGGGCCGCTGGCCGTGCTGGCTGTGGTGTTCTGGACCCAGTTTGTCCTGCTGGAAGGGGTGGATGCCAAGAAGGAGAGGAAGAGGACACAGGAGACCCCCCCACAGCACACAGAGGCATACAACACTACCCTCTCCAACAGCGAAGAGGTCGGCGGGAGCACCAAGGTAATGTTTGATTTGAAACGGACTAAAAATGTGGTTTTGAAGTCACCGGCACCAACCTCTTTGCTCTGTCGATCTGCTGGTGTATTTCAAACTTTATGGCCCCGAAATGTGTATATTTGGTCTGATCCTAGGAGTGCTGAACATCAGAAGAATGTTTATGATTAGTACGTGGAATATGTCATGAACTTTATTAGCGGTTTTGGATTGTGACTTTTGATTTTGATAACCTTATCTTATGAATATCAAAGTACAAACCTCATAGAAAATAACATTGCGGTAGTGCTACCTACATTCAAACAACCTGCTAAATGATCTGATCGCATTCTCTTAACCTAGGAGTCTATTCTGAGATGTATACTTGAGCTGATAATTAACTTGTTCAATTATGGATTGCAATGACTGGCTATGGGCAGGTAACATGCTCTGACAGATTTATCTGGACATGATTCAGGCTTTATGAATGTATAATTCAGGTCAAAGTGTTTTATAGAGAGAATGAGTGTAGTGGTGTAGTGGCAATAGACCGCATAGAACAGGTTTGCCCTACTGGGTCAAGCCTGAGAAAGTGAGTTGTGTCTGAAATGTGTGGAAACCTAAATGGATGACTTCCTGAAGAATGTGTGGAATGTGGGATGATCAATGCACCAATTAGTCCTCACTATGGGGGGCTAACACCGATTTCCCAGCCTATCAGATTTAAGGATTGTATATTGACAAATCGGGGCTCAAGAGGGTTTGAATCAACGTGAATTAGGGATAAGAAGATGTGACAGTTTAGTCTAAATTCTCTAAATGTGTAGCCAAAGTATAGTATTTATTTAAATATAAAATATGGACAGTAATTGGCATACAGATAGAAACTTGTATTTTTACACCAAAAGTACAATATGAAAAAGGTGTAGTAAAAGTTGTTTTCTGTTGAAAATACACCATGTGGTAGTCGGGTAAACACAAAATGCTCCGTTGCCACTGATTCATACATCTACTTTTCATTTATGTTTCCCTGTCCAAAAACAGCATTTGACCTTTCACATTCTTATTTATTGGTTTATTGCTGGTATTACATATTTCCAGGAGTTTCCAATGAGGTATTTGTTTTGCCTTGAGCCCACCCATTGTGTTGGCATTCTCAAACAACCCTCACTGCCCCATCCGCTCAATACCAGCCCTTCCTCCCAGTCCAAGCTCTACCAGGTTGTCTCTCTGCCCTGTTGGTTGGTTAGCCTATGACTTTTATTTCCCATAGATAGAATGGGGATTTGTTTCTGTATTCTCAAGAAGAAGAACACATTAGTCAGCCCTAGCCTGTCTCATTGTGATCTGGCTGTGTTTATTTGACTTGGTTTGCCCTGTAAAAGCAGAAGGCTCTGAAGGATGACCTTGTGTCAACCCCCAGGTTGCTGAAGACTGAGGATTTCTGCACCCCACTGGGATATATCTGTTCAGTTCTCTCTCCCATCTATCCAACCCGAGCCCAGGGTGTCTCTGTCTCCATAGCCCCCCTCCGCCCCCCTCCATCTCTCCCCCCATGGTCCAGCAACAGGCCACAGGCAGACTGCCATGATGTAGTTCATGGGAAAGTTAGGTGGGCAGATATTTAAAGAGCTTTGGCAGTACTGTTCCCAGCCCATTGATGCTGTCATTCACAGGGCCAGTCTGACTCCGCTGTGTCTGGGACATCCGATAGGGGCGGTGCGGCCCAGAAAAACTGGGGCAGCGTGCCGTGTAAGCCCCTCACAAAGCCCCATAGAAAGGGTCCTGAAAGAGGACACCTCGACAAGGATTAGCCCCCTGTGCCCCCCTCACTTACATTCTTTTCATCTTGTCTCCCACAATCTGAGGGTAATGACATAATCACTCCTAAGACCCTGTGTTATGGCAGATAGTGTCTCGGCCAAATACTGTCACCTCTAGTTGAGGACCCTGGGGTTTAGACTTTACACCTAAGGTTAAAGAGTGTAGATGTTGAAGGTTAGACAATGCAACACAACTCATTTAGGCTACATAAGACTCATTAAGGCTACAGAAATTGAGCACTTCTTATTGTAACGTGGTTTTAGGGATATTTCTCTAATTCTGTACGTAAATCTGTGAAATTCCATTTAGTATGATAAATTACGTTAAATTAGGTTACATAATGAATGCAATATTGGTCGTAGGATCATTGGTCGTATAGTATCATACATCTTACCTGGTCGTACAATAGCATATTAATTGAATCATGTGACTTATCATACATCCTGGAGGACATATAGTATTTCACATCTTTATCTGATACCAGGTTGCTTGTTGCGCTGTGACAACAAAGGAGAATTACTGGGAGAATTTACGTTGGCGGTTAGGGGAACTAAGAACAAAGATTAGGAAAACTAAAAGGACAAATGTTTGGAGAAGTAAAACAACAAAGGTTAGGTGAATTTACTTTTAGAATAAGGGTTAACTGAAGAGTTAGCTAAAATATTCCGTTTTCTCCGACACGACTCAAACATTCAAACTTTGGATTGCTCGAGTGTGCCTTTGGATTGCTAGAGTGTTGCGGATTATGCCCACCCATCTCTCTGACCAACCTCCCTACATTAGTTTCTGTCTTAAGTAACTAGACCATTAGTAGGTATCATATGTCTTGGGGATGCTCAGAAATACATCAAGTATATTTCGTATTGGCTCTGAGGCCAGGCTGCTTATTATGGACAATGTCACAGCAAAATGGAATGCTGTATCATCCAAAGGTCAATGAAAAAGTATCCAGTAAAAAACGAATGTCTACAATTCCAACTGCAAGCAGTGCTTGGTAGCTTTATTTCATGATGGAATCTTAGTTTGTTCAAGTTTTATCACTTAATCCTAACACCTTTGCATTCACTCAGTCAAGGGAAATATAGCATTCTTTCTAACAAAGATATCTACGTATATTTCAGGATGTGGTGTATCCCTGGAGATAATCCAAATTCATTACAGTCTTTGAAAACATAGCTTGTCCAAGAGAAGGGGTCTCTTGGCACAACTTCCCCCGGGTATGGGGTAAGTTGAGCTGTGGGACAGGGTAAGTTAAGCCGCCTACACATTTCTGTACTGAATGAAATATTACTACTACCATTTTAAAACCATGCCTAACTTTATTTCCCAAACACAATTCACCACAATCACTTTTTTTTCCTTCATATTTTGAATCATTTTACACAGGCTTTACACCTTAACACAGACTTTGTACTTTTAAAACACTTTTAACACAGGGTCTGTTGTTACCTCATATCCCAGCGATAATGCCTTGCATTACAACTGCGAAGAAAACACTTACATCTGCTCAACCATTGGCTCAAAATAATCCATGACCATTGGCTCAACTAATTCCAAGGCAAACATTTATGCCATATTAGCATACACAGCTACAAGAGTACAATTTCATGCTAGGTTTAGGACCTTATGTCGAATGTATAGAAGAGTCTTAAAACTATCTACTTTGGTTTAGATGAAACCTCTAACACAATACATACATTTGACTTGGTGAAAATCAGTTTTTTGGGCTCCAACCACTTTTTCCATGTGATTTCTTCCTTCAGACTTTATGAAATTCTGACCTCTTCCTAAATATTTGGTCAAATTATTCATTTTGTGTATGTTTGGCTCAATTAACCCCTTTGGCTCAACTTGCTCCACTCTCCCCTACCTGTAATGTTTTGGAGAAAACAACCTCCTTATTAAAGTGATGTTGGCAGGAGAACACCGGCTTGTATCTTCAAACAAGCCAAACAGTTTATACATTTGCATGTTTTTCTTTTTGCTCATGCAGTGGAAAGTCTTCTTGTGATGGCATTCATTTCGTATCTGGCCCAACCCCAGTGAGCGCTGTTGGCAGGATGCAGCAGACCACATTCCATCAGAGATTTTCCATTTGAAATTGATCACAATTGAGGTGTGGAGTGGTGCACTTTGTGAAATTTGGTGAGATGATACAAAGCAGTAACCTTTTGTTCCAAGCAGTAATTCTTTTGCACCAAAATCAACATTATGTCTGCTAAAATCGCTGACAGCACTACACATGTATTTTCTTCTCCCATTCTTTCTGGGCATGTCTCAAAGTAATAACATAGATAGAATGGACTGTGAACCATTACCTATCATGATTTCACTGACTAGCACCGTAAATACACTTTGAGGGCAGAACTGCGTGAACAATATATACATTTGTATGTCACTTCTTTCCAAAGTGCAGTGAAATCTGTCCGTGTTGAGCAGCAAAGGGCTCGGTCAGTGAAGGCATTAGTTGAGGCAGTCAAATCAAACATCACACCTAGCGTGTTGAGTAATGGCTAATCAGTGCCCTGGGGGACGGCTTGAGTTTCCCCTCTCTCATCCCAACGCCATGATTAATGAAGGGGTGTGTGGCACCGTTTGAATCGCCCCATACACAGGGGACTGGACCCGTCATCCACAGGAAACACTAGGCCCACTGACACAATGGGTGCACACACACACACACACACACACACACACACACACACACACACACACACACACACACACACACACAGAGTTAGGTAAGTAGTAAAAAGTTACAAACAAACACCTCGTCTCTCACACTGGTAAAGGAAGTATAGCCCACTAAGCTTGCCCATCACCATATCCAACCACAAGATTGGAAACAGTGAGAATAAGGGTCCCATAGTGAGAGTATGACTTTTATAACATATCGTAATGACCATTGTTTAGTTACACATTGTACGATCAATTTATGCACTCATTGAAATCCTGACAGACAACGATAATAACAATAAGCAGCCCTTTGTCATTAAATCTCAAATCTACAAGTAAAATAAACTGTTAGGACGATATTCCCCTGGAAATAAAACTTTAAAAAAAAAACATATTAGGCAAAGAGGTCCTGTTTTATTTGGATGACCTCTTATTTTAATAACTTCTAATTGATGCCAGATTTATAGGAATCCCTTAATCTTGCCTGATACGTATCATGTGCTGATCATGTTCCTCTACCTCAGATTCACATTGGACTGGAGTCTTGAAAATAAAGAATAATATGAGGGTGTCTACGCCTACTGCCGTGCAAATGATTGTTAAAATGTTGGCAATCCTTGAATCGTTTTCAGAGCCATTGTTGTTTTGTAGCAAGAGTTATGTATTTCTTTTTTTCCTGTGATATTGACATCAGACCTACATTTGACTGGTGTTGAAGCCAGGGAGAATTTGGCATCTATTCAAATTTGCCTTTCAGATACTATAAATTACATTTTTATTTCTCTCTTATATTTTGTGCTTTTCTACTTACAACATGTTTTTAATACCTCATAAAGTAAGTGAGCACAGTACTTACACAATAAAAATGCTTAAACCTAACAGAACGGAGGACTCTGCACTTATGTGGTAGAGCGGAACCACAAATGGAGGCTATGGAGCACATAAGAGTAGAACAGATCTCATGAGTATCTACAGTATCTACCTGGTGCATTCCACAGTGAATAAAACCATGGAGCATAACTCAGACCCAGGATCAAATACTATTTGAAATATTTGAAAATACTTTGAGTGTTTGCTTTCCCCTGTCTGGAGTGCCTGGTGGGCGTGATTTGTATGCTTGGAAATCCTCTATTAGTTCCATTGCAAGTTCAATCGAGCACAAAACGTTTTTCAGAACTTTGTGCTCTTCAAATTAAGTATATCAAATAGTATTTGAACCTAGGTCTGGAAAAATGGTTAAGTTTTCAGTTTGATATGGAAGTGGAGCCAGAGTCATTTTTAATGGATCCTCTTACCTACCACAGATACAGGGGGAAATAGCCCCCATTTGAACAATTTGAAGACTATAATTTGAACACAAAGCAGGTGTGTCAGCAATCAGACTCTCTTCAGATTTTTTGGGACTTAAGCACAGTTATTATTCCCTAGGAGGTTTCATGAATACATTTGATTGCTTTAGTAGCTCTTACATGTCTTCACTGGAAAGGAATGCACATTCAATGTTTGCATAAATATCTATGGCATGTTGACATTGCAGCAGTTGTTTTGTGGAAAGAAAAGAAAGATGATATGACGGCTACGCCATAGGAATATGTGTACGTGCAGCATACCCACAAATACTGTGACTTGAAACGGGCTCGATCCTTTACAGTCGTATCATTTGATCATTTGATAGCACTCTAGAGATGAAAATGGTGTCTACGTTTCACGTGGTTAATATGCAAGGGCTGCCACTTTTCTCATATCCTCAACAACTTTTATGTGACATCTCTACAAAGTTAAAGTGCAGCGCTGCGTGCAGGGTGCACCAGTTGCGCGGGTTGCACGTCTAACCATATTTAGTGTTGTGGTGGTAAATCCTCTTGTCTATGAGGTGCATCGGGGGAGAACTGCGGTGGATTGGATGCTCATTAGGGGGGAACGGGTGGATGCGTGACGGTGGGGAAGCATGTGGGTTCCCCCTAGCCCAGCCCTACTGTAGCCTGGGGATCCCTGCCTCCCAGGATGCGATAGGCCCTCCCTTAGTTAGCCTCCTTAACGCATGCATGGATGACTGCAAAAGGACTATAAGGATATAAAAACAAGGGATTTAGGGACGCCTCTACATCATCCTGTCCCACGTCAAACTAAATATGTACCTGTTCACAAAACATACATTAGACATAATCTTACAAGCTTATTTGTTGGTGTGGCTGGTGCACCCTGCTCTCACATTTACATTTGGTTGGTACAAACAGTAGGATAAAAACACGAGTCCATTCCAAACATTTTATTTTAAGAGCTTTGTCACGGACTAGTCAGTTAACATTACAAGATATTGTTTGCACGGTGTAGGTATTTTTATTGTCTGTACTAGTTGGTGTATTTTAAGCAGTACATTATGGATTCTTAGTAACAAGTTAATAAGGACATTTAAATTAGAACAAGCTAAGAGTTATGTGCTATACCGTTATTCTACAGAGGCGGCGGCGATGCTTCTTTCTCATTCTTAAGGATTCAGAAACTACCTGCTATGTGGAGTGCTGTTCTGGTTGAGGATCTATTGCAGCCAAAGAGACAAGTTTTAACAGTTATGTCTGTGGCTGAATTCCAAATGACACCCTATTCCCTACATAGTGTACTACTTTTAATCAGGATCCAAGGCCATATGGCACCCTATTCCCTACATAGTGTACTACTTTTGACCAGCTCTGGTCATTTGGAATGTACAAAGTGTTTTTGATGGCATGCTGCCCCAGGGACATATTTCCCTCCCTTTCATTGCTTCAAATAAAAATTCTACCTAATTTCACCAAGCTACATCACAAACACACAAATCAAATCAATTGTTGTTTGTCACATACATGTGTTTAGCAGATGTTATTGCGGGTGTAGCGAAATGCTTGTGTTTCTAGCTCCAACAATGCAGTAATAATCTAACAGTTCACAACAATACACACAATACACACAACCTAAAAGTAAAAGAATGGAATTAGGGAATATATAAATATTAGGATGAGCAATGTCGGAGTGGCATAGACTAAATACAGTAGAATAGAATATAGTATATACATATGAGATGAGTAAAGCAAAAATGTGTAAACATTATTAAAGTGACTAGTGTTCCATTATTAAAGTGGCCAGTGACTTCAAGTCTATGTATATAGGGCAGCATATACATAGACTTGAAATGACTGGCCACTTTAATAATAGAACACTAGTCCCTTTAATAATGGAACACTAGTCACTTTAATAATGGAACACTAGTCCCTTTAATAATGGAACACTAGTCACTTTAATAATGGAACACTAGTCACTTTAATAATGGAACACTAGTCACTTTAATAATAGAACACTAGTCACTTTAATAATGGAACACTAGTCACTTTAATAATGGAACACTAGTCACTTTAATAATGGAACACTAGTCACTTTAATAATGGAACACTAGTCACTTTAATAATGGAACACTAGTCACTTTAATAATAGAACACTAGTCACTTTAATAATGGAACACTAGTCACTTTAATAATGGAACACTAGTCACTTTAATAATGGAACACTAGTCACTTTAATAATGGAACACTAGTCACTTTAATAAAGGGATTATTCATCACAACTGTTTCCTGAATGATCATGGATATAATGAAGCAATAATTAAATTGGGGAATCACATACATTGTAGGTAGGCTATTACATATTTGCAACCTTACATGCAATGTTCAACAACATAGTGTTGCAAAAGTGTCACGATATTGTACATCATGCATACAAACTGGGATGTTCATCATATATAGTGGTCACATATTTGTAAGTAAAGTTCATTGCACTATAAGGATCGGGGCATGTAGCAATATACACCATCCCTTCAGTATGAATAAAGCCCCCACCGATGAGTCAGACTAACAGTGTTTGATGTTCTTAGGAATACCTTTTTAGTTTAACACCTTAAGAATGTCTGACACATTTTCCAAATCACCACTGGAGTGGTGTGCTCTCACAGCTGTTGAAAGACACGGCCATTGGATGGCACTCATACAACAGCCGGGATCAAAGGGAAGTTCAGATTGATACCTGTATCTATCCTGTTCACTTTGTTCATGTGCTGTACGCGCTGATATGAAGGTATGTGAGTGAGAACATTGTTTAATTTGCGCCACAACTCAATAGGAACTGCATTGAACATACAGTAACTGACAGCTTTTCTATTTCGTCATGCGGTGTGATTTTAATTTCTCTGTGTTTGGACTCAGTCCTTCATCTGGGGAATATTGAAGATAGTTTGACTGAGGTGCATTGAATCATAATTTCTTGCCAGCTGTGGGAAGCGCCACCATCTATCACTATTGGATGTCATGGTAGCAAAAATATTATGCTGAGTGACGTACAGCGCGATCAATGAAAGCGAGGAATGTGTGTCCATACTAGAAAGACAAAAGACATGAACAGATCTAAAAATCCTCATGACTTAATGTCTGATGGATGCACTTCTGACACCAAATAGCAATTCTCATAATATGTTGTGTTACTACACGCGGTATAAAAGTGTAAAAAAAAAAAGTGATTTGCTCCATTTTGCAGTTCGAATAACAGTTATAATTACCTTGGTTACAGGCCAACTTCCTAAAATATCGAAAATCCTTTAGGGCACGGTTTTACGCGTTTAATTACACATGCGCGTGCTAACAATACAAGACGATAACAAGCAGAAAAAGAGGCCTCCTGTCCTAGCAGTGCTATTATTATGTGGGGAATAGCTACGGCAGCATATATAATTATAAGTTGCATGTGTGGGCTGACTTGAGGTGGTCTAAAAACATCTGACATACAGTACGATGATCTATGTATGACATCAATGTGAGAGGAGAGGTGCAGTTATTTTGAGACTTGCAGGATGAACCGCCAGGCGTAGCGTTAAGGTCCTTGTTTTGCGTTTCACCCGCTGTCAATGTTCAGTGTGCATCACTTAAATCAAAAGGGTCCTCAGCGATTATTGTCGGTGTTTAAATCAAACGTGGGGTTTAGGAATAGAGTTGCAGGCAGCTCTTTCAGATTCTTTCGCCGTCTCAAACGCAAATAATTTTTCCTATGAGCTTTTAAGGTCGGTATGAAAGTGAGAGGTATAATTAGAGATAATTCCTATGCAGCATGAGCTGTAGAAAGGAGAAAAAAAGGTTCAGTATAACCAATTAAATGGCCCGGGCAGTGTTGCAGTGTTATGGAAAAGATGTGGTGGATTATGCAGTAACAGTATCTTTGGCTTGACAAAATCGGTCTGCCATTTATCTGTCTCCAGGCTTCGAAAACACAACAAAAACCCACAGACGTCTAACAAGCACAAGACACTGGGTTACTTAACTTGTTTATTTTGTCTGCCGTCACAAGAAAAGAGAGACGAGAGAAGACGGAGAGAAAAACAAACCCAAAATATAAAACCTTTTTTTTATTCCAGTATATTGAAGACAAGACAAACAAGGGGTTACTTTGTTGCTTTTGAACAGAACAAGAGGTGAGTCTCTCTTTCTGTCAAGAAAAGGGGGCATGTTAGTTTTGCAGATAAGTGATCCGTGTCCTCCTGCCAAACCTAAATAAATACAATTTCAGACAGCTCACCTCCATGGCTTGTCTTAATCTCCTCTTTTATCTCCACCACAGTCACTTGATGTTTGGGGAGGAGGAAGAAGGCCTTTGCTTGGGGAGGATTCAAGGCATTTTGTGGTTATTGGAATTCACACAGCATCGCTTTTCACCCAAATGAAATAACGTCAGCCAGGGTGGGTTAGGGTTAGAATTATTTGGTGGCAGAGGTCTTTCATTTTTGATAAATGAGATATGCGAGGGTGTTTTTCTTCAACATCACCACACATCCAGAATCCCCGCATGCCAATCAAAGGTCTACAATCATCACCACTAGCATGAGGGAGTTTCCGCTTAGAAATCATGTACGTCCATGCACTTCTTCAACAGGCTCTGTTGACTTTTTATAGTATGCCTCCATATCTATTATTGTGTTCATCAGGGTCGTTTCGGTCATTTCCTTCCTGTTATAGCTTACATTTTCAAATGTGCGGCAAAAAAAAAAGAAAAAAGTTTAATTGCTGGTATGTTTGCAGCTAGGTATAGGTGAAAGTTTTGTTGGATGTTTAGAAATCTTGTCGTAGGCTAAAATATCCTATGGATAGAGTCATTTTTCAGGGAGTCCTGAATGCACGGTATGCTCATTGAAATATTTGTGTTGAAAAAAATCACTTCAGAAGTCTTGTTTATTTTCCTCTGACCCTATTAGGCAATTAAGAATTGACGTGGCACCTGAGAAAAAACAGGGAAAGTCTTGGAAAGAAAAAGTGACTGAACATAATTGGCAAAGTGAAAGATACAACACAAAAAGCCTTCTTCCCTCTCTCTGGAATGGCAGTAGATCGGCAAGGAGACATGGAGAGAGAGAGAGAGAAAGAAAGAGAGTTCACTTAACAGTGTGACCTGCCTTGATGTCTGGCACCATTTAATAGTATCTTAAGGCAAGATTTTCCAATGGAGGGTAAGCAGAAATTATGACTCATTGGATTCAGTTACATAGTTACAATACTTTGCATTGTGTGCAGGTGGGCGAAATGATTCCAGACTGAAATATCTGATGAATCTTGCAATTAGCACTGTTCTCCTTAAAGAGCCGTTTTGATTGAGGAATAAGAACAGTCTGGGACAAGTGTGATTGTAAGTACATTCTGGCAAAACCCTTAAATCAAACTTTATTTCACTGGGCACTTGTTTAATGCTCACCATCAATCAGCCAGGTTTATGTAGGTACACCTGCCTCTCCTTGTGGCATCATTGATTCATAGTAGGCCTGTCTTCGTTGCAAAATCAGACCTCTGAAGTGGTTTGATGTTGAATGAAAAATGTCTCATGGGTTTCTCTGTCTCGTGTATCCTATAGAATCCTGACAACCAGAGAGTGGATCCCCTGGGATCATGGATGGACTTTGTGAAACGACCTGTAGGCAACTTCCCTGGGAAGTGCCGCAAACGCAAAAGGCCACTGGTAAATATCACAATGGCTTCAGTAGTGGTTCAAAGAAGCTAGCTCATCAAGCACTGGTTCATACATTACATTGGTCACGAAGCATCTAGTACGATACATAAGTAGAATATTGGTTGTTTGAATATTGAAACAAGTTTCTGTTTCAAATCGTGTTCACAGCAGTGGAGGCTGCTGAGTGGAGGCCGGCTCATAATAATGGCTGGAATGGAGTCAATGGAATGGTATCAATCACATGGAAACCACATGTTTGATGTGTTTGATACCATTCCATTGACTCCCTTCCAGCCATTTTTATGAGCCTTCCTCCCCTCAGCAGCCTCCACTGCTGTACAGCAGATTATCTTCTTATTCATATGATCCTATATTATTATGTAATGTGTTATTATTTCCTGGTCTCTGTCAGCCCGGGCCACCAGGTCCTCCTGGCCCCCCAGGCCCCCAGGGACCACCTGGATCCCCCGGGGCAGAGGTCACCCAGGAAGTCCTCCTCCAGGAGTTCAAAAAGATGATAAAAGGTGACATCATATAAAGTCCTAAAATGGCATATAAAGACACATGTGATAAAGTCTGATCTGGTCCTTCGCTGTGTATAAGAGGACTCACTGATTTCAAGACATTGGTGACGGCATTGTTACTACTGATGGATCACTCTCTCAGTGAAGGCTGACGTATTTCATTAGTACCTGACCATCTACGGTAGATATTGGGTCAGCAAGCTCACTACTCTATTGGTGTACTGTAGTGCCAGAGAACGTTTTTCCTAAAGTTTAAAGTCAAGTCCATATTCTTGTCATCTTTCTAGTTGAAATGATCTCATATTCCGTCTGTGTTTTAATCAGAAGCTACAGAGAGGAGAACTGCTGCAGTGGACAGGCAGCCCAGTACCAGTCCTAGTCAGATACCCACGGCCCACATCGCCCTGGAAGGAATGACCTCTTACAGGCGGATAGAGGAAGCCTTCCACTGTAAACTCAAAGGACCTGTGATTATTGACAAGAAAACACTGATGGAGTTACAGAACTTTCAGACGGTACATTTTGGAGGAACAATCGACACGTTTGTAAAGGATGTAGACGTTTGTGAAGTATTTGGTCACCCCCCCCCTTGAACATCTTTTGGATCCTCTTGTCTTACTCTTAATCATTCAGTACACAACATCAAGCCCATATTAATATTCACAATCAGGTTTCTATCTTTCTATTTTCTTTCTGTTAGCCGTGTTTGAATATTGGGTTTGATGATTGAACCAGCAATGATGTATAAGAATGATGTCAGGAATCCTTAAGGATCACCACATCCCTACAGTCTGACAAAGCAGTACCAGGCTGGAGCTCAGACTGGCTCCTTGGTCAAAAATGCAACGCTCCACATCACTTTCTGGTCTCGGCATACAAAAGGCACTCTGTCTGTGACTTGGAATATGGTGTGGAGAGGACAAATTTATACACTGTTTAAATTAGCATGCTGTAGTGGAAGAACTATGCCCAGGGACATTCTGAGGAGGGAGGTTAAAGGGGCAATCAGCAGTTGCCACATACATTTTTGGATTTATTAATGATATATATACCCATTGATTCTTGAAGAATATATCTTATACAGTTCTCATGAGCTTAGTTTAACTGTCGTGGCCCCATCAGAACCCAAAATATAAGCTTGTTTTACTCCAATGTTTGTTAACAAAGTAAATGTAAACAAACACTGTATAGCCTCAAAACATGGTTAAAACTATAATGTTGATATCATGGATAGTCAGTCCTTGTATCCATAGCTCTGTCTATGAATTTGAGAGTGGTTACATTTCTCCAGCCCCATCCCTCAGCATTTTACCGAAACAGTGGCAGGGATGCGCTTTGTTATTGTTTCAACTGCTGATTGGTCCTTTAAGAGTAGACATATACCAAGTTTATGAAATGTCAGTTGGAAAAGTTCGGATTTGATTTCTCCGGTGTTCACTTTGGCAGACGTATAGAAAGCAATTGAGCCCAAATTCGAGATAGAAAATACCAAGTTTTACATCTGTCACTCATTGTATAACTCCATTCCGCATGTCACATTGTATTTCTCCTTCCAGCCTCTTGCTAAAGGTGCCTTCCTCAGAGGGACAGGAATGGACCAGTCCACAGGGCGATTCACGGCTCCCGTCACAGGGATCTACCAGTTCTCTGCTAATGTTCATATCGGTAGGGAATGCCTCTCTACAATAAGGAAATATAATTAACAGGGAATCATCTTAGGAAATATATTGATTTGGAAGTTGGAATTCAATATCGAGACAATGAATGAGGCCCCATTTCTACAGATATTTTGCTAAAATATTATATATTTTCAGAGGACTCTGTGGCCTTTTATTCAGAGAGGTGTTTCTGAGCTGGATAATGTCTGACCTCAGATGAACTCTGTTTTCTCCCTGAAGACCACAATGAGGTGAAGAGGAGTAAGAGTCAGCTGAGAGCCAGGGACAATGTGCGAGTGCTGGTCTGCATCGAATCCCTGTGTCATCGATATACGTGAGTGCCATCAGTCTCAGTCAGCAACACTTCACTGTAGGTGTCCTTTGGAATGAATTCATAAAGGCTTTATCACAGCTATATAGCACAATGTAACATTTGTCATAAGCCGTAAGTCGTAAGTAGCTTTAAATAGTTATGAGTAACGGCATAAGATGTAATTCAACTTGTTTTGATGGGTGTTACAGATAACTGTTCACCCTGTTGTCATATGCTCTAATGTCAACTGTAATTAAACAGTCCACATGACACCTTATGCATTATGTTGTTACATGCTACACAAGAGTCTACATACCATGTGTTAGAGCAGGGTGTTATGTCATTTACCAACCTCTTGTGTCACATTATTACATTTCCTGGAATGAATGATGTCATGACCATATCATATGACATTAATTTGAAGGGTTATAAAACAGTTATTAGTGTGCTTATACCACAGGATGAGTTGAAACTATCACAAAACTTTACAATTCAAAGGATCTCCAACAAACATGGGCAAATGGGAGCACATATGTACTTAAGATTTTCTTTATGTTGACAACGAGACAATGAACAGCTCCGAGTTGAACCAATTAGACCATGTCCAGATGTAAAAAAGGACACATTATAATTGCCATCAACTTGCAAAAAAAACAACAACCCACAAACATTTTTAAACAAAATGGAATCAAATAGAATTTTACAACAAAATCAAGGTTGCTGGGGCACAACAGGATTTGTGACCGTAAACCATCTGAATAATAATGACCCAGTTAGATTGAGTTAAATAAGATTTGTTAAGATGAAAAGGTAATTGTGCAAGTAAAATAGGATGTAAATGTGTAACGTGACAAAGAGCATGTTTTTTTTTTATTCCACCTGTAGCTAGTGAAGTTAACTGGCTAGTGCTAGCAGATAGCTAACGTTAGCTAGATAGCTAAAGCCGTCCGTCAGCTGCGAACCGTGGCTATTGAACCTTGCCTTTCAGTGGGGGAAATTTCTTTGTACCAAATTAAATAATCAAGAAAATCACAGAGACAGAACCCACACTAACATTACCAGTAACAACCACCACAGTGCTTACATTAACTTATGTTAACCCACCTAACGCCATCAATATAACACTATTACCAAAAGTGACAACAGTTCAGAACATAAAGTAACCAGTGATCTAAAGTTTAAATGAAACAACGTTTCACACACAGTGCATTATTTTCAGAGATATACGACAGCGTGTTCCAGTTCTCGCTAAAATATCCAGCAACTTCGCACAGCCATTGAAGAGGAGTGAGAAAAGGTTCCACAGGCCACAATCAACAGCTTGATCAACTCTATGTGAAGGTGTGTTGCGCTGCATGAGGAAAATAGTGGTCACATCAAACACTGACTGGTTTTCTGATCCACGCCTCTTATCTTTTTTTCTAATATACCTGTGACCAACAGTCATGTGAAATCCATAGATTAGGGCCTAACACATTTATTTGAATTGACTGATTTCCTTATATGAACTGCAACTCAGTAAAATCTTTGAAATTGTTGCATGTTGTGCTTTATATTTTTTAAATCCAGGACGTGGTCCATTTTTTACAGCTCAGACCAGTGTATTTATTTTTATTTAACTAGGCAAGTCAGTTAAGAACAAATTCTTATTTTCAATGACGGCCTAGGAACAGTGGGTTAACTGCCTGTTCAGGGGCAGAACGACAGATTTGTACCTTGTCAGCCCTGGGATTTGAACTTGCAACCTTCCGGTCACTAGTCCAACGCTCTAACCACTAAGCTACCCTGCCGCTCATTGTCAAACACTTCAAATTAATGTCACTTTACTTATGGTGTCTTTGCACATTATATTAAGGGCAGATGACATGTTATGACATCGATCATTCCGTGAAATGTAATAATGGTACACAGAGGTTGGTAATTGACATAACACCCTGTTATATCACATGGTATTTAGACTCCTATGTAGCATGCAATAACATATGACATAAGTTGTCATACAGATGGTGTAAAAGCAATTGTTATTAACAGTTGACAGAGTATATGACAACAGGATGAACAGTCATCTCTAACACCCATTAAAAATAGTTTAATTACAGCTTATGCCGTTACTCATAACTATTTAGAACTACTTATGGAAGCTTATGACAAATGGTATGTGCTATATAGCTGTTGTAAAGGCTTTATGAATGCATTCATAAGGACACCTACAGTCAAGTGTTACCGTCTCAGTCTATTGATCGTCTATCAACAAATCAGTATGAGAAAGTCTTTTAAATTGGATTTATTTCACCTTTATTTAACCAGGTAAGCTAGTTGAGAACAAGTTCTCATTTACAACTGCGACCTGGCCAAGATAAAGCAAAGCAGTGTGACACAAACAACAACACAGCAACAAATGGAATAAACAAGCGTACAGTCAATAACACAATAAAAAATAAAGTCTATATACAGTGTGTGTAAATGGCGTGAGGAGGTAGGCAATAAATAGGCCATAGTAGGGAAGTAATTACAATTTATCAGATTAACACTGGAGTGATAAATTAGCAGTTGATGATGTGCAAGTAGAGATACTGGTGTGCAAAAGAGCAGAAAAGTAAATAAAAACAATATGGGGATGAGGTAGGTAGATTGGGTGGGCTATATACAGATGGACTATGTACAGCTGCAGCGATCAGTTAGCTGCTCAAATAGCTGATGTTTAAAGTTAGAGAGGGAAATATAAGTCTCCAGATTCAGCGATTTTTGCAATTCGTTCCAGCCAAAGGAGGTGTTGGCTTTGGGGATGACCAGTGAGATATACCTGCTGGAGCGTGTGCTACGGGTGGGTGTTGTTATCGTGACCAGTGAGCTGAGATAAGGCGGAGCTTTACCTAGCATAGACTTATAGATGACCTGGAGCCAGTGGGTCTGGTGACGAATATGTAGCGAGGGCCAGCCGACGAGAGGTCGCAGTGGTGGGTGGTATAAGGTGATTTGGAAACAAAAAGATGCCACTGTGATAGACTGCATCCAGTTTGCTGAGTAGAGTATTGGAAGCTATTTTGTAGATGACATCGCCGAAGTCGAGGATCGGTAGGTTAGTCAGTTTTACTAGGGTAAGTTTGGCGGCATGAGTGAAGGAGACTTCGTTGCGAAATAGAAAGCTGATTCTAGATTGGATTTTTGATTGGAGATGTTTAATATGAGTCTGGAAGGAGAGTTTACAGTCTAGCCAGACAACTAGGTATTTGTAGTTGTCCACATATTCTAGGTCAGAACTGTCCAGGGTAGTGATGCTAGTTGGGTGGGAGGGTGCGGGCAGCGAACGGTTGAAAACGATGCATTTGGTTTTACTAGCGTTTAAGAGCAGTTGGAGGCCACGGAAGGAGTTTTGTATGGCATTGAAGCTTGTCTGGCCAGATGTATACAATGGTGTCGTCTGCGTAGAGGTGGATCAGGGAATCACCCGCAGCAAAAGCGACATCATTGATATATACAGAGAAAAGAGTTGGCCCGAGAATTGAACCCTGTGGTACCCCCATAGAGACTGCCAGAGGTCCGGACAACATGCCCTCCGATTTGACACACTGAACTCTGTCTGCGAAGTAGTTGGTGAACCAGGCGAGGTAGACATTTGAGAAACTAAGGCTATCGAGTCTGCCGATAAGAATACGGTGATTGACAGAGTCGAAATCCTTGGCCAGGTCGATGAAGACGGCTGCACAGTACTGTCTTTTGTCGATGGCAGTTATGATATCGTTTAGTACCTTGAGCCCGTGGCTGAGGTGCACCCGTGACCAGCTCGGAAAACCGATTGCACAGCGGAGAAGGTACGGTGGGATTCAAAATGGTCAGTGATCTGTTTATTAACTTGGCTTTCGAAGACTTTAGAGAAGCAGTGCAGGATGGATATAGGTCTGTAACAGTTTAGGTCTAGGGTGTCACCCCCTTTGAAGAGGGTGATGACCGCGGCAGCTTTCCAATCTTTAGGGATCTCGGACGATAGGAAAGAGAGTTTGAACAGACTGGTAATAGGGGTTGCAACAATGGCGGCGGATAGTTTTAGAAAGAGAGGGTCCAGATTGTCTGGCCCAGCTGATTTGTACGGGTCCAGGTTTAGCAGCTCCTTCAGAACATCTGCTATCTGGATTTGGGTGAAGGAAAGCTGGGGAGGCTCGGGCAAGTAGCTGTGTGGGGGGCTGTTGGCCAGGGAGTTTTTGAAAGGGGGATGCTTATTTAAGATGGTGAGGAAATTACTTTTAAAGAACGACCAGGCATTCTCGACTGACGGAAGAACGACCAGGCATTCTTGACTGACGGGATGAGGTCAATATCCTTCAAGGATAACCGGGCCAGGTCGATTAGAAAGGCCTGCTCGCAGAAGTGTTTTTAGGGAGCGTTTGACAGTGATGACGGGTGGTCGTTTGACCGCGGACCCATACCGGATACAGGCAATGAGGCAGTGATCACTGAGATCCTGATTGAAAATGCCTTCAATATCTAGTCATCCCACTCCAAACGTTTTCAACATATGACCATATGGTTCTGATTTGTTCTGGCTTTTGCAACATACTTGGAGTGTAGTAAAAACAAAACAATACCAAAACTATTTTTGCTTTACCCCCAAAAGAGTTAGCTAATCCATTCTATTGTCTGCCAGGGCAGGCTTTCTTGTCGTGTTCTTGAGGCTCTATATTGACAGCAGTCATTGAATCCATGCGTGATAATCAGAGTTTAATCCCAGTTTTATGAGCTGTTAAACAAGTTGATTGTTATGTGTTTTGTGGAACAAGTTAGGCATTTCCTGTGTAAAAGTGAAGCACAGCTTTAATAAATGAAATGTCCTCTCACTTCTTCCCCTGGTCCCTTTCGCCTCCAAAATCATTCTAGACTCACCTTTGACACCTGAGAAACCTTGCTGCTGCTTCCAACACCACAGGCCAGGGTCATTTATCATCATAGCAAAACATTTTGCAATGAAGAAAAGGAACATTTCATATTGGAAAGGTTCAGGTAGTCCCTCCCTGTTTCAGTCCTATTTTTTTTTTAATTGGTTGCCGATTGAATATGACCCTGAATAGAGAAATGCCCTTTTTGGGATGTGTGAAGGATGAATTTTACACACTCATTTGTAAATACCAGAATATTACACACCCATTTTCGGTGATATGAGAACTGTTGTTCACATACTTTGGCCTTTTTTTGTTTATATAAAGTAAGCAAAATCTGAAATGTTGAAACGAACAGTACCCAAGATTTCCTCCATATATACAGGCCAACAACCTTGCTTCACAACCTGGTATTATGAAAGAAATGTATAAATAATATTGTTATCCGAAAAAGTGGGCTCATTCTTTTTTGCCTTTCCACCCCTATGCCTCCAGCCTGTCTCGCTCTCCCACACATGAAAATGCAGAGAATGTGCTATGAGGCTCATTGCGATGGCAGTTAAAGTGAAGACAAACATGATTGATTCACCATAAAAATGTTGCGTTTTCCAGGAAACAGGAGCCAGTGGTCTCAGCAAGAGTTGTAACGACTAGACTCCACGCCTACTCTATTACATATTACTCTCTGCACTGCAGGCTTCATTAAAGACTCACTGTAATGATTATGATGATTCAAGACTCAAAATGAAGCAATGGCATGTTTATTTAATGTGTACAAAAACATATTTTGCATGAAGTATCATGCAATTAGATGATTTTGTTTCAGAACCTGTTAGGTGTGTATAGATTAAATACAGTTATTTAGAACAAATATAAAGTTCAGGAAAAAAAGATGAGGATTAATTGTCAATCATTTTTTGTTTTCTTTGTCATTGCAGGTCATTAGAGATGATTGTTGGATTGGAAAGTAACAGCAAGATCTTCACAGTGAATGTGCAAGGGTTACTAGAGCTACAGGTAGGCTTATATTTATCAAACCACGCTCACCATTTAGGTTCTCCAGTAGGGTTGAGCTGAATATAAAGCTTTTAAGAAGAGGGTTGAGAAGTATAATGACTATTGTACAGTCGTGGCCAAAAGTTTTGAGAATGACACAAATATTAATTTCCACAAAGTGTATTGCTTCAGTGTCTTTAGATATTTTTGTCAGATGTTACTATGGAATACTGAAGTATATTTACAAGCATTTCATACGTGTCAAAAGCTTTTATTGACAATTACATGACGTTGATGCCAAGAGTCAATATTTGCAGTGTTGACCCTTCTTTTTCAAGACCTCTGCACTCTGTCCTGGCATGCTGTCAATTAACTTCTGGACCACATTCTGACTGATGGCAGTCCATTATTGCATAATCAATGCTTGGAGTTTGTCAGAATTTGTGGGTTTTTGTTTATCTACCCGTCTCTTGAGGATTGACCACAAGTTTTCAATGGGATTAAGGTCTGGGGAGTTTCCTGGCCATGGACCCAAAATATCGATGTTTTGTTCCCCGAGCTCGTCACCAAACTGTTCCTGGATGGTTGGGAGAAGTTGCTATCAGAGGATGTGTTGGTACCATTCTTTATTCATGGCTGTGTTCTTAGGCAAAATTGTGAGTGAGCCCACTCCCTTGGCTGAGAAGCAACCCCACACATGAATGGTCTCAGGATGCTTTACTGTTGGCATGACACAGGACTGATGGTAGCTCTCACCTTTTCTTCTCCGGACAAGCTTTTTTCTGGATGCCCCAAACAACCGGAAAGAGGATTCATCAGAGAAAAGGACTTTACCCTAGTCCCCAGCAGTCCAATCCCTGCACTTTTTGCAGAATATCAGTCTGTCCTTGATGTTTTTCCTGGAGAGAAGTGGCTTCTTTGCTGCCCTTCTTTGACACCAGGCCATCCTCCAAAAGTCTTTGCCTTACTGTGCGTGCAGATGCACTCACACCTGCCTGCTGGCATTCCTGAGCAAGCTTTTTACTGAAGGTGCCCTGATCCCGCAGCTGAATCAACTTTAGGAGATAGTCCTGGCACTTGCTGGACTTTCTTGGGCTCCCTGAAGCCTTCTTCACAACAATTGAACCGCTCTCCTTGAAGTTCTGATGATCCGATAAATGGTTGATTTAGGTGAAATCTTACTGGCAGCAATATCCTTGCCTGTGAAGCCCTTTTTGTGCAAAGCAATGATGACGACACGTGTTTCCTTGCAGGCAACCATGGTTGACAGAGGAAGAACAATGATTCCAAGCACCACCTCCTTTTGAAGCTTCCAGTCTGTTATTCGAACTCAATCAGCATGACAGAGTGATCTCCAGCCTTGTCCTCGTCAACACTCACACCTGTGTTAACAAGAGAATCACTGACATGATGTCAGCTGGTCCTTTTGTGGCAGGGCTGAAATGCAGTGGAAATGTTTTTTTGTGATTCAGTTCATTTGCATGGCAAAGAGGGACTTTGCAATTAATTGCAATTCATCTGATCACTCTTCATAAAATTCTGGAGTATATGCAAATTGCTATAATACAAACTGAGGCAGCAGACTTTGTGAAAATTAATATTTGTGTAATTCTCAAACCTTTTGTCCACGACTGTATAATGAGTTGTATTATCACTATAACAAAACAAATAGTAATCATATTCTTGCATTTAAAATGTTATTGTATCTCCTCAGGTTGGACAGTACACCTCAATATTTGTGGACAATGGAGCTGGGGCATCCATCATAATACAGAATGGCTCTGACTTCATGGGCATGTTGCTGGGTGTATAGCCTTACGTCCTGGCCTTGGAGCTGGGGGTATACCTTACCTCTTCCCTTTGGACACCAGGGCCCTGGCCACGCAAGGCATCTGTATCTAATTGGACTACTAACAGACGCTACTGGCCTATCACCATCCATGGAGGAGAAAGGACCGTTTTGAAAGCTTTAGGACTGTGTCTCTCCACAGACACCATGAAAGCAAGCACTCCCTTGGGCCAAGAAAGACATTAAGTACATTCCAACAGACAAATCCTAATAGACAAGACTTCAAATCACTCAATGAAATGTTTTTATTTGAAAGGTTTTCATGTCAATCTATTCATTTGTATGGCAGTAAGTAAGTACAGTACATAGACCTGTGAGTGTGTATATACACTGGATGATGCAAAGATGCTCAGATGCATTGTACGAGATGCATGAGAGCAACATTAGTTCCGGTTTTGGGGGTTTCGTCACTGGTTATTTGGACTTATCAGGATTGGGCGAAGGCGGTGCTTAAACTGTTTCGCCTCGAGTGCTTCGTGCGTGTGCCCACATGGATCAGAGGTGTGTGGGGGAGGGGGGGGCTTTTGCTGAGAGTTTCCTTTTGTGAGGGTGGAGACTTCATTTTTGCTGTAACTCTCAATTTCTAACACGTATGAACACAAAAGTTAATCACGCAGCTGACCAAATTTACACAACATTTTACTTCTGGGTTAACAGAGATTAGTTTCTGTCTGGAACTATTTTGTGGGATTCAAATCCAAACTAACCAATTTGGTTAGAGCGTTTAAATTAAATGCGAGTGTGTTGGCCATTCTGTTTTATACCGATGTATTTAATATACAGTGTTTCCAAGTTATGCTTATGCCAAATTATATAACTGCCATGGTCAAGCAGAAAAGATGTTAAATATTGTTTTATAAAATGCCAGTTGTTTCAGCAAAAGAGACTGATCATGTTATCTATTCAATTAGAAAATACTCACATATAATATTTGTGTTGTGTATATCTATACGTTTTTTTTTCGCCATGTAGTTGATTAATTTTTCTGTAAATTATTATAATATTTAATTAATACACATGGTTAAGAATTGAATTTGGACATACATGGAGTTTATGTTCAAATGTAACCACAAATGGATATTCATATCTTTTCTCACCCTAGGTTCATTTACAGGTTATATAAAGTTTCAAGACTAGCACAGATTGGAGTACCATTATGTCTTATACTGATTTACTTTTTAATAACTAATACAGTATGATATATTGTAATGAGATCAAAATTAAACTATGGTCAAATATTATGTCATTTCTGTCTTTACTAAATACACGTTAGTGCTGACATTTACAAGCTTGACATTTACACTGAGTGTAAAGATCTTCCAGATATTGAGTTGCATCCCGTTTTGCCCCCAGAACCACCTCAATTTGCCAGGAGGATGGACTCTACAATGTGCCTAAAGCGTTCCACAGGGATGGGGGGGGAGGCATGTTGACTCCAATGCTCTGTACAGTTGTGTCAAGTTGGCTGGATGTCCTTTGGGTGGTGGACCATTCTAGATACACACGGGAAACTGTTGAGAGTGAAAAAACCCCAGCGGTGTTACAGTTCCTGACACACTCAAACCAGTTCGCCTGGCACCTACTACCGTACCCCGTTCAAAGGCACTTAAATCTTTTGTCTTGCCCCATTCACCATCTGAATGGCACACATACACATTCCATGTCTCAGTTGTCTCTAGGCTTCAAAATCCTTCTTTAACCCGTCTCCTCCCCTTCATCGACACTGATTGAAGTGAATTTAACAGGTGAGATCAATAAAGGATCACAGGATTCACCTGGTCAGTCTATGTCATGGAAAGAGCAGGTGTTCCTAAAGTTTTGTACACTCAGTGTATATTGGAGAAGACTAAAAGTATCAATAATCAAAGCATTTTACAGAGAGGATTGCGAGCCTTTTTACCGCCTCAACCAGTCATTTAATGGAGTTATAATGAGGGTATGGATATTTTTTAAATATATTTTTTTAAATATCTTGGGTGGTCTGTGTATCACAAGGTCCTAATAAGCAGCTTTTAGCCTCCATTGCACAAATGTCAGTCCAGCCACTTGTACGAGCTTGTTAGCATCAAGTCATGAATGCCTTAATAAGAGAGTTCTGCTCATGGAAGCATTGTAGAGCCCAAAGTGCCATACACTGTACCCACACACACCAAACACAAAGACTGTATCTACACCAGTCAAACTACAACAGTAATCTGCTGATCCAAGGGAAAGCCCTTTAAATTCCATTTCGGCTCCATCTAAAGCCTGGATTTGGACTGTATCAGACCCTTCTACCAGTATTTATACTGCCTGTGTTAATTGTGTTAGACTAACCACTAACCTGTCATTTCTTATACAGGTGAATCAGACATGACTTTTAGTGTGTTTGGGACAGGAATGAAGACTGGATCGGTATACAAATGACTTACCGTATTTAAAATGATGTCATGAGAGGGAGGGGCAATTCCCAAAACTCATACATCTTTTATCTGCCATACCATAGGGTTCCAAGAAATGGGTCCAGAGAAAGGCACCCCATTTCAACAATACATGTCCTCCTTATTGCTTGAGAGTTGAATGCCATGCCAGGCACATACTTGAGAGTTGAATGCCATACCAGGCACATACTTGAGAGTTGAATGCCATACCAGGCACATACTTGAGAGTTGAATGCCATGCCAGGCACATACTTGAGAGTTTTGATTGTCTTATGTTTTTCTAAAATGTGTTTAAGGACAGCTTTGTGAGCATGCCGCGACTCATTCTCTGTCCTGGCATCTAACACACACACACGCACACACATGCGCACACACACACACACACACACACACACACACACACACACACACACACACACACACACACACACACACACACACACACACACACACACACACACACACACACACACACACACACACCCCGAAAGAGCCTGCCTGCCAAAGCGGTTGCAAAACCACGTCTTCGACTGAGACTCCCTGACAGGAATTTCCCATCGCCCCATTATCAGCATCAGACGAGCTGAGTGATCGCAATTACATCTGTCCAAATGCTAAGAGCAACCGTTTTTCCTCCTTTTCCACCTCCTATCCTATCCCAGAGAGGAGAGGTTGAGTTTATGAATGGGCCCATTGTGAAATTGTGAGGTTTCTGTCTTTCTGTCTGGCTGTCTGACTGGTTCAGGGTTATGTAAACAAGCCTGTATAGCTTTAATGAGGCTTTAGTTAGCTAGCAGGATTCCTCCCTGTTTAGAAGCGTACTGGGGTCTGTGGGGTGATGGTGTGACGGCTTTAGCAGAGTGCCTCCCATGGTGGGCAGTGATTCACACCAGAAATCTATGGCAGCTCGTGACAATGGTTACCTACTCGTGTGCCAAGTACCAATGCAACATTTATCAGTGTTGTGCATCATTGTCTCTGCAAGGAATAAATCAAGACAGGTTTTGTAGAAGCGAAGCACTAATGTGTTGTGTCCCTGTCATGAAATGGTTAATTTGCATTGAACTGCAAAGTCGTGAGTGGTTAATTTCGGCTTCTTGGCACAGAGGAAAATGACAATGCACATTTCAGTTACTTATTCAGGTCTTATCTGGTGAAGTAGCTTGCCTTTTTAAAACACAGGTTGATATTTATTGGGATGTACCCTGTCCTGGAGGCAGAGTTATTTAACTAGGCAAGTCAGTTTAGAAGAAATTCTTATTTTACTGATGGCCTACCCCGGCCTAACCCCGGACGATGCTGGACCAATTGTGCCACGCCCTATGGGACTCCCAATCACAGCTGGTTGTGATACAGCCTGGAATCGAACCAAGGCCTGTAGTGACGCCTCTAGCACTGAGATGCAGTAACTTAGACCGCTGTGCCACTCGGGGAACCCGTTCACTCGGGAACCCCCCTATATATCGTCAAAATTCTTGACAACAAACAGTTGCTCTTGGTCTTATTTTAAGGTGAGGGTTAGGGTTAGGCATAATGTTAGCAGTGTGGTTAACGTTAGGGTTTAGGTTAGGGTTAGGTTTATAATACAATTTTATGACTTTTTGACTGTGCAAGCTAGGGACTACTCTGCAGAGCTGCCTCTAGTACATTAATCATCCCAATAAAAGCCAACCTGCTTTTTAGACAGGGTGCTTCCTCTGTTCTCCCTTCATTGTAACAAGCAATGCAGGAATTTTTCAAAAACTAGATTGCAGCTGAACAATGCAGAGGGGACGTTGTTTGGATGAGAGGTGGCTTTCTGTCTCGCTCTCCTATTTGTCAGCACTTCCAAACAAGGCTACCTGCAGAGAGCAGAGCAGACAGAGTATGTGTCTTAAATGTCACCCACTTCTCTACATAGTGCACTACTTTTGACCATGGGCCACGGTCAAAAGTAGTGCACTATAAAGGGCATAGGGTTCCATTTGGGACACAGTCAGAGAGACTGTCTCTCCCTTGGAGATGCACGCCAAGCTCCTGTATATTATGTTTTGTGCATGCTTTGAATTTTTTCACAGCAACCCAAGTTTCTCCAAACAGTTACTCAGTCCAAGACCCACTGATACCTAGGCAGGGTCCTCTAAACTACAGGAGGCTGCTGAGGGGAGGACGGCTCATAATAATGTCTGTAACGGTGCAAATGGGATGGCATCAAACACAAGGAAACCATGTGTTTGATGTATTTGATGGAAAACAGAAAGCAAAACGCTGCACACTGCTGCTCATGCTCCGAGCTGATATTATTTGTAACAACGTTTCGACCCTTGGATCTTCATCAGGCATCCATATCCCAGATGGGGGTGGAAGGTCCTACACAGTGCCTTGTAAAAGTATTCATCCCCCTTGGTGTTTTTCCTATTTTATTGCATTACAACCTGCAATTTAAATGGATTTTTATTTGGATGGACATACACAAAATACTCCAAATTGGTGAAGTGAAATGAAAAAAATAACTTGTTTAAAAAATGCTACAAAATACCAAATGTGTATTCACTCCCTTTGTTATGAAGCCCCTAAATAAGATCTGGTGCAACCAATTACCTCCAGAAGTCATATAATTAGTTAAATAAAGTCCACCTGTGCACAATCTAAGTGTCACATGATCTGTCGCATGATCTCAGCATATATTCACCTGTTCTGAAAGACCCCAGTCTGCAACACCACTAAGCAAGAGACACCACCAAGCAAGCGGCACCATGAAGACCAAGGAGTTCTCCAAACAGGTCAGGGACAAGGTTGTGGAGAAGTACAGATCAGGGTTGGGTTCTAAAAAAATATCTGAAACTTTGAACATCCCAACAGGTCAGAATTGAAGGAATGATGAATGGACTAAATACAGGGAAATTCTTGAGGGAAACCTGTTTCAGTCTTCCAGAGATTTGAGACTGGGATGGAGGTTCCCCTTCCAGCAGGCCAATTACCCTAAGCATACTGTTAAAGCAACACTCAAGTGATTTAAGGGGAAACATGTAAATGTCTTGGAATGGCCTAGTCAAAGCCCAGACCTCAAACCAATTGAGAATCTGTGGTATGACTTAAAGAATGCTGTACACCAACTGAACCCATCCAACTTGAAGGAGCTGGAGTAGATTTGCTTTGAAGAATGGGCAAAAATCCCAGTGGCTAGATGTGCCAAGCTTATAGAGGCATGTCCAAGAGACTTGGAGGGGGGGGGGGGATAGTTATGCACGCTCATGTTTTCTGTTCTTTTGTCATATTTCCTGTTTGTTTCACAATAAAAAAATATCTTGCATCTCCAAAGTGGTAGGCATGTTGTGTAAATCAAATGATACAAACCCCCCAAATCTATTTTAGTTCCAGGTTGTAAGGCAACAAAATTGGAAAAATGCCAAGGGGGTGAATACTTTTGCAAGCCACTGTATATAGGGGCAGTACTCAGTGACATCACTTCCTGAAACAGGAGGTACAAATAATATTAACAATATTATTTGACATTCAGTGTATCAAAATATATGATCATACACAAGGAATGTGATCAGTATTTACAGTAATATACAGTACCAATCAAACGTTTGGACACACCTACTAATTCAAGGGTTTTTCTTTATTTTTACTATTTTCTACATTATAGAATAATAGTGAAGACATCAAAACTATGAAATAACACATATGGAATCATGTAGTAACCAAAAACTGTCAAACAAATCAAAGTACATTTTATTTGAGATTATTCAAAGTAGCCACCCTTCGCCTTGATGACAGCTTTGCACACTCTTGGCATTCTCTCAACCAGCTTCATGAGGTAGTCACCTGGAAGGCATTGAAATTAACAGGTGTGCCTTGTTAAAAGTTAATTTGTGTTATTTATTTCCTTCTAAATGCATTTGTGCCAATCAGTTGTGTTGTGACAAGGTAGGGATGGTATACAGAAGTTAGCCCTATTTGGTAAAAGACTAAGTCCATATTATGGTAAGAACAGCTCAAATAAGCAAAGAGAAATGACAGTCCATCATTACTTTAAGACATGGTCAGTCAATCAGTAAAGTTTCAGGAACTTTGAAAGTTTCTTCAAGTGCAGTCGCATAAACCGTCAAGCGCTATGATGAAACGGGCTCTCATGAGGACCGCCACAGGAAAGGAAGAAGCAGAGTTACCTCTGTTGCAGAGGATAAGTTCATTATAGTTAACTGCACCTCAGATTGCAGCTTCACAGAGTTCAAGTAACAGACACATCAACATCAACTGTTCAGAGGAAACTGTGAATCAGGCCTTCGTTGTCGAATTGGTGCAAAAAAACACTACTAAAGGACACCATTAATAAGAAGAGACTTGCTTGGGCCAAGAAACATGAGCAATGGACATTAGGCCAATGGAAATCTGTCCTTTGGTCTGATGAGTCTAGATTGTAGATTTCTGGTTCCAACCACCGTGTCTTTGTGAGACACTGGGTAGGTGAACGGATGATCTCTGCATGTGTGATTCCCAACGTGAAGTATGGAGGATAAGGTGTGATGGTGTGGGTGTGCTTTGCTGGTGACACAGAGTATCTCAGAGAACTAATAGGATGTCCAGCTTGTACAAAATGAACAGCAACCAGATTTTGTGTCTCACCTGTCCGTATGTTGCTGCGGTGCTCACTGATCTGGGTCTTAAGGCTTCTACGGGTTTTCCCTATGTAATGAGGTATTTGATACCATTCCACTAATTCCACTCCAGCCATTACCACAAGCCTGTCTTCCTCAATTAAGGTGCCACCAACCTCCTGTGCTCTAAACACAACTGTTGCTATGACACCAGCTTGGTATCTAAGTCTTTTCTCTTGTCTCTCTGTCGGAAAAGAAAGGTGAAAGGAAATGCAACGGAGGGGTCATGTGTGGCATTCCTTAAGCTTTTCTACTATCTTTCTCTTTGGGGAGTCTCTCTCTATCTCTCTCTCTCTCTCTCTCTCTCTCTCTCTCTCTCTCTCTCTCTCTCTCTCCCCCGTTACTTATTTCTTGCTACTTAGTCGGGCGGGCTGGTAAATGATCCTCTAGTCAAAGCTTACATTACAAAGCTTACATTATAACATGCAGCTCAGTGAAGATTGGAAGATTGGAATGAGCAAAGTACACAGCCAGTGAGCAACACTAGGTTTTTCTATCAATTGTGCTCTAGATGCAGAAGCAGGGGTTGTTTTTCAGACCTGGAGGCTCCAGGAAGGCATCCACACCTTGCCAGGAGGACTGAGAGATGTGTTTCTGCTTACAGTACCTAACCCCTCTGTCTGTCCATATCAGTCCATGTAAAGAGTTAGACAGAAAGGTAGAGATTGTTGGTGTACGTGTTGGTCCTTTATTTACAGTAACCATAGCTCCTAGATGGATATAGATACCTTGCCTAGGTTACACTTCTCTTTCCAGTCTGTCAAAGAAACCTTCCCAACTAACTGCAAGTCCATTATTATGAATTCTTGTCCTTTGCTTTTGCAAAGGTTTCTGTGGCTTATTAGGGGAAGTACTGGTAATTATATCTGGCCACTCATACCTGCAAAATATTTGCAAACTGCACACTCATCCCCTCCATGATAAAGTCAATTCAAACTGTCCACCCTATCTCTCGTATCTTCATTTAGCTAATCTGTTTTACATCTGCCTTTCTGAGGAAATGTTTTCTTTATGAGCAGACAGCAATAATAGAGTAATTTCCTGTCATTTCATTCTAAAATTACACAGCTGTCAAGCGCACTTGGTTTCGTGCTTTCTCATACGACTTTCACACACACGCTCCATCAGTGCCTGTTTCTGGCCTTCCCACATCAAATTATCTTCAGTCTCCTTAAAAAAAAATTCAAATGCAACATGCAATATGTACTAAACAGTAGAAGAACACAAAAAAATCTTGAAATCATCCCCATCTGTATTGTGAGACATTACCACAGCACAACAAAACAAACCATCCGTCCCAGCTCCCAGCTCCCAGCTCCCAGCTCCCAGCTTCTCTATACTATGGTTCTGGGTTTAACTGTGCACAAATTGTGTCAGGACACAAAGCCAAATATATTACAGAAGCACAACAAAACAAGGCCATTTGTCCCCGACTCTCTTACCCCAGGTCGAGACAAGGTTCATGTCCTGGGTTTAGACTGGAGACGGTGGACGAAGTCATAATGACACAGAGAGTGTCTTTCAGAACATTCCCATAATTATCCTCCTACCCTCCATCTCATCTGTCTGACGTGGATCTGTCACTGACATTGATTGTTTGTCCTGATGCCCACCTCCTTGGGGAGTGGAAAGGGATGGTGGGGGATGTTTGGATCCTCCTAGACTGGAGTCGGAAAGGTTGTATTGAGGAGCCCATGGGAGAGCTAGAGGCCCGTACTGACTGGAGCCATTGGTGAGATTGGTATCGTGTTAATGGGGGCCAAGGCTCCAAGACACATAGCGGGAAAAACCATAAGAGCCAATGGAATGTAGAGCTCCTTGAATCAATGTCAGAATTTCTGAATTAGAGACAATTGCAGACGCAGCACACAGACATGAGACAATGTGCCCTGTTTGGAACCTGGCTGGGCTGAGTTTTTGTTCACCCTCGCTCAGTGTGTGTGTGTGTGTGTGTGTGTTTATATGTGCATGCGTGCATGTGTGGTGTACCTGCGTGCCTGGCACCAGCTGATTACCTAATTCGACAGCGCCACTAAGCTATGTTGTAATGAAAAACATGTCAAGCATCTTCACTGGTCTGATTATGACTAGACAGTGAATAGAACTAATGGCACTAAAAAGGCTAAATCTCCCCCTCATTATGTCTCCCCTGACTGATAAGGGATGTAGAGGGGCTGGGGGTAGAGAGGCTAGGACTGAGACTTGGGTAGGGGGTTGGTATTATGTTATGTGGTAGGGGGGCTGGGGGGCTGAGAATAGGGAGTGAGACTGGGGTAGCGGTAGAGAGGGGCTGGGCTGGTGTGGATGGAAGTGTCCTGGTCTGGACCTCTTCTGGACCAAGATGAGTTTATAGACTCAGTGATAATCCCTGGACATGAAAAACAGACATGGTAGCATAGGTGCTCCCCCAGCAAACAGGGGATGTCCTAAGGACATTAGGCAACATTCCCATTAGGCCCCTTTTATGGTTGTGGCAATATGTTATCCCACTGTTCTGAGAATGTTCTAAGATCATTCAAATAAGACGTTCACCTCAGGACCATAAAGGGACGTTCAGTACATTAAGTCGCCGTAAAACGCTACAATAAAGTATTTTGATGTTCACTAGTGAATGTAAAAAATTAAATGAGAAGACACTGAAAGTTACAAACAAAATTCCCAATGATGCACTAATGCAATTCCACAAAATACACAACATGCACAGCAGCGGATTAGCAAAAAATAAAATATGACATTATCCAAACAGGTTGTCGGATGGAAGCCTCTAGCCTAGCCTATTAACGGCACACAAAGTCGCCATGAATTCAAACCACACGCATAATTGACACTGCCGGACTGCACACGCGACCCGAATGCAGTTAATAAACCCTACAGGAAACCCATACAGTACAGCCTATAAAAAAACGTGTGCCTCTTTGAGCTGTCATTGTGACTGTTCCGACAGTCACACATTTGATAGGCCAATGCGCAATTCACTACATCGGCATATCTGTCACAGACATGAAGTCTGTTAACAATTCAGAGATGCATGAGGGAACATTTTATTTTCTCCTGTCCTGAGCCTAGGCTATTTCCCTATCCAGTCCCAATCCCACTGAAACCCAAACTCCCACATGAAAATTCTGTGATCCGTAGATTGCCTTCTCAAAGCACGTCTTATGCATGTCAAAATATCGCTATACCAATTTCCTCTGCTTCTCTGTGCTGTCTCGTACTTGCTTGCCCATAAGAGAGCTTCATTAGAGAATGTGTGATTAACAAAAGGTATGAGGAAAGATAGGGATATTTTTAACAGTGTTGGTCCCAGTTAAGATACTTTAATATTTAAACTATTTATACTTTTCATCTCCCTGCGTGTTATCCATGCGCTGGTCTGCTATCTGTAGGCCTATAATCATCAGCTCAATTTAGCCCAATATAGGACATATTCTGTCATTCGCTGAAGGAGGTTATCTAGCAAGCTTAGCGTCTTTGGTCACCTGACTTTTCTTTAACTGCCGTGACAAAGTTTGTATGATTCGACAACGCTATACTCCACGATTTACGATGGAGTTGAGCGGCGACTAGTGTGGGCAGACTGGAGCTCCGATGTCAGATAAAATGACCTATTTTTTAAAAAATACGACATTGTTCTGTGTAATTGTGGCCTACTATTCTTTAGATGAGGAAAGCAGTCGTTTTTTGATAAACTTATTTTTTCAAAGGTAGTTTATTATTACTAAGTATCAGTTTAATTTTCTCTGAAATCTACATTTTTGCTCTATTTCCGGTTATCTCTGGATAAATACAAATTATTCCTGGTATTGAAACTTTGAAATTTTGGGGAAAATGTCAAATCTCTAGTTCTGACATAAAGTTGTCCTCATTGACCACAAGGAGATGTTTTAGACAGGACATTCAGCAAGGGGATTACCAGTACCGTTCCTGGTTTACTTCTGGCAGTATGGCACAATAAGGTTTTTGAATGACCGTTAGGGAACGACCCTGTTTCTTTATTTTCTTTTATTTTACCCCTTTTTTCTCCCCAATTTCATGGTATCCAATTGATGGTTACAATCTTGTCTCATCGCTGCAACTCCCGTACGGACTCGGGAGAGGCGAAGGTCAAGAGCCGTGCTTCCTCAGAAACACAACCCAACCAGGCGCACTGCTTCTTGACACAATGCCCACTTAACCCGGAAGCCAGCCGCACCAATGTGTCGGAGGAAACACCGTTCACCGTGTCAGCATACACTCCCGTACACGCCCTCAGGAGTCAATAGTGCGCGATTGGACAAGGACATCCCTGCCGGGCCAAAACCTCCCCTAATCCGGACGACGCTGAAATTGTGCGACGCTGCAATGGTCTCCCGGTCGTGGCCAGCTGCAACCGAGCCTGGACTCGAACCCAGAATCTCTTGTGCCACATCTAGCACTGCAATGCAGTGCCTTAGACCACTGCACCACTCGGGAGGCCGAGACACTGTTTGGCTTTGACATGACGTTCTCCTCGTGTCATTCAATGAGCACAAAAGGATGTTCCACACATGTCCTAGTTTGCTTTAGCCAGGATGTTGTGTCAATGATTCTCAAGGGGAACTCTCAGGACATAAATGTTTCTAGTCCCAAGGGAACTTTCTCTGGGGTGCCTTTGTCTACTTCCCTGTAAGTTACCAGGATGTTGATGAAGACCATGTGAGGACATTTTTCAGCCGTTTTCATGACATTTGTTTTACCAGTCGTCAGGACATCACATGATGGTCCTCTGGGAATATTCTCTGGGGGAGCTTTGTCTAGTTCCCTGTACGTTTCCAGGACGTCGTTGAGGACAATGTCAGGACATTTTTAAGACATTCTCGGGACATTTGTTTTATATGTAATGGAATGGAATTGGGGGTTTTAGGTAAGTGGGACAATGACACCTTTTTAATACTGACTTTTTAATATGACCCTCACATGGGCTTTGAACTGAATGCTGATCGTTCTGCAGTGCCACATAGTCTGTAGCGTTCTCAGAAGTCCCCAACACATTTATTACCTAGAATATATCTCTGCACTTAGAAAAATAGTGCTGTCGGCACTGCTATTCTAGTTATCAGTTAATCTGACTATTCTCTCACCATTATCACAGCAATTTGAGGCATTTCTGTATAGTTGTGTAATGTTGGTGGGGAATTTTACTCTGTTTTTATGTTACTCCTTAATCACTATGATCAATAACACTGTTTTTCTTGAGTGTATTTGTAACAGAACTGAGATAAATTCCAAAGTGTAGCAGTACATGTGCGCTCAGCCATTGACACGGGCATGGTGGTGTAGCAGGAAGATTGGAACCAAGATTGCAACCATGAACCAAGAGGCTGTGAGTTCAAATCAAAGGTGAGAACATGTTGAATAATAAGTACTGTACAAATGAACATGCACAATATAATCATATACAGTGCATTTGGAAAGTATTCAGACCCCTTGACTTTTTCCACATTTTGTTACTTTACAGCCTTCTTCGAAAATGGATTAAATTGTTTTTTTTTACCCTCAGCAATCTACACACAATACCCTATAATGACAAAGCAAAAACAGTTTTTTAGAAATGTTTGCAAATGTATTAAATTAAAAAGTAAGTATTCAGACCCTTTACTCAGTACCTTGTTGAAGCACCTTTGGCAGCGATTACAGACTCGAGTCTTCTTGGGTATGACACTAGAAGCTTAGCACACCTGTATTTGGGGAGTATCTTCCAATCTTCTCTGCAGATCCTCTCAAGTTCTATCAGGTTGGATGGGGAGCGTTGCTGCACAGCTATTTTCAGATTTCTCCAGAGATGTTCGATCGGATTCAAGTCTGGGCTCTGGCTGGGCTAGTCAAGGACATTCAGATACTTGTCCCGAAAACACTCCTGCATTGTCTTTTCTGTGTGCTTCGGGTCGTTGTCCTGTTGGAAGGTGAACCTTCGCCCCAGTCTGAGGTCCTGAGCGCTCTGGAGAAGGTTTTCATAAAAGATATTGCTGTACTTGGCTCCGTTCATCTAGTCTGCCAGTCGCTGCCACTGAAAAACATCCCAACAGCATGATGATGTCACCAGCATGCTTCAGCATCGGGATGGTGCCAGGTTTCCTCTAGATGTGACACTTGGCATTCAGGCCAAAGCGTTCAATCTTGGTTTCATCAGACGAGAGAATCTTGTTTCTCCTGGTCTGAGAGTCCTTTAGGTGCTCTCAGACTAGGAGAAACTCCAAGTGGGCTGTCATGTGCCTTTTACTGAGTGGCTTCCATCTGGACAGTCTACCATAAAGGCCTGATTGGTGGAGTGCTGCAGAGTTAGATGGTTTTCCTTTTGGAAGGTTCCCTCATCTCCACAGAGGAACTCTGGAGCTCTTTCAGAGTGACCATCGGGTTCTTGGTCACCTCCCTCAGTTTGAGCGGGCAACCAGCTCTCAAACTTGGAGCCACAGTGTTCTGGGGGACCTTCAATTCTGCAGAATGATTTCCGTACCCTTCTCCAGATTCGTGCATAGACACAATCCTGTCTCAGAGCTCTACGGACAATTTCTTTGACCTCATGGCTTGGTTTTTGCTCTGACATGCACCTTATATAGACAGGTGTGTGCCTTTCCAAATCCTGTCCAATCAATTGAATTTACCACAGGTCAAGTTGTTGAAAACATCTCAAGGATGATCAATGGAAACAGGATGTGCCTGAGCTCAAGTTCGAACATCTGAATACTTATGTAAATAAGGTGTTTCTGTTCTTTACTTTTAAAACATTTGCAAACATTTCTAAAAACCTGTTTTTGGCTTTGTCGTTATCGGGTATTGTGTGTAGATTGATGAGGGAAAAAGTACATGCAATCAATTTTCGAACAAGGCTGTAAAGTAACAAAATGGGGAAGAGGTCATGGAGTCTGAATACTTTCTGAATGCACTGTATGTCAAATATGTAAGTTGAAAACACTATGTTAAGAGCTGTGTGTGGTTGTCCCTAACCGTGCCAGCATGACAAAGAGCAGTGAAATGATCAGTGGTTCACCATTCAGGGCCTTGATGGGCTCAGTAACAAGGGATCCTTGCCCACTGGTTGAATCAACATAATTTCAATGAAATTACATTGAACCAATGTGGAGCAGACAATGAATTGACGTCTGTGCCCAGTAGGCGGAGAATGTCTCTGGAACAAACTGGGAACTAAACAAAACCATAACTATAGGTGACCGTTCCGAGATGTCCTTGCGACTCATTGCCAGTCATTGGTCTTTCATGGCTTTCTGTATTTGTCTTGCATCCCCTACTGTGTTAGTACCTGTATCGGGCTGATTTCCTATTATATTTTAGGTGTAAATGACTTACAGAATCCCTGAGCAGCTACAGGAAAGAGGGAAAAAGTGTGTGAAAGTTATATGAGCTGGTTGATATGTTGCCACTCACTGTCAACAATCCAACTAGAGTTCTCCTTCTCCGGATGGTGATGGAATGTGGACTGGGCTTGGCGTGGATTTGTACAGCCTTCCTGCCATCTCCCTCGACCCGCCATCACTCACTCCTCTCCTTGTTACCGTGTTAATAAACTGCAAACGTTAAACCTGGCAACACTCTGCCTCGTTAAAATGTGTGAGCACCATTCATTCCTTCCCAGGTTTGATTGTGGGGCAGGGGTGTGGTGGCGGTGCTTCTGCCTCTAATGGGATGGGAGAAGGAATGGAGAGATGGAGATGGTGGAATCTGAATCTAGTCCATAGGGAGCTCCCATCATCCTGGGCCTAGAGTCGGACAAGAACAGGGTTGTGTTCACTAGGCATGAAACAGAAGAAAACGGGCTGAACTTGTCCAATAAGAAACACTTGTTTTCCGTTGCACTCATTTTTTATACGTTTGCCCAAACGAATACCACCATTTTCACTCTGGTCCAGAGGGGGTAATGAATCAGCAATAGTATTTCAGTCCTAAAAATCAAAGCTGTCATGATTGTATATAGTGTATGTCCAACCTGTGTCTGATCTAGCCCCATAAATGCCCTCGCTGCTCTACCATCCATTTTTAAACGTCTCATCCCATACATCAGAAGTCACGTGCGGAGACGCTGTAATCTTTCAGAAGCTTTTAGTTGAAATCCCGTTGACCGTGTTTCAACAAAAAAAAATACCCTTGTGATTATTCTGTTCATAGCGGTTTACTCACAGTATCTCAGCGAGGCTGGCTAAGACATGGGCTCTAGTGCGATAGGGTGTGGGATGAGTCCTTTCGGATATGAAATCAATGTATTTATATGAAAAAGACTGTCTAGATCTCTTGGCAGGCTGATAAAACTTTAGAAAATAATATAATATTTGTGGACATAACTCTCCTGGCTTCAGACAGGTTTACAGTCTCATGCTGGCAGAATGAATTCCTGAAATAAACTTTCCAGACCCTGGGAGTGAAAACAACTCCCTTTCTTTTGTGGGCGAGGAGCAAGAGACTGGCCTCAGACCGATATTCATCAGTAGGGATAACCTTTGACCCGGGAATCATATGACGCTGAGTGCTGGAGATCCTTGTGCAGCCAGACAGTCTGACTGGCTGTGGCGGGCGGGCGGCATCTCTCCCTAACACTTTCTCCCTCTCTCTTTCTCCCCGACCCTCCCTCTCTTTCCCAGTCTCTCTCTGTCTCTCTCTCTCTTTTGCTCACTTGGTTTGCAGCACTCTGATCTATGTAGCTCCCAGATGCTAAAGCGGTCTGAACCCTGGCAGGAGGAACCAAGCTTCTGTCTGTCTCTCCACAGTCACACCCATCGTTGAGATGATGTGTCCCCTATAAATATGTGTCCCCTTTAAGGATGATGTGTCCCGTATAGAGATGATCTATCCCCTATAAACAGACAAGACAGACAAGACACTGGGCTCTTAGCGCTCCTGGCAATTACCATTAGGTACGCTATGACAGAGGTATTCGACACCATCCAACAGGCTGAAGCAGCTGCTGACAAGTCTCTCTCTCCCTGCGCCTTCTACTCCAGACCAGTCTACAGGGATGCTGTTGTTGTGACACTGGTGTTCAGATAAAAGATTCCTACCTAGGCCCAGCCGTAGCTCAGGAGAAAGACATTGAGAACATGCAGTCTGGCAAGCAAGGCTAACCTCTCTCAGGATTTGGACCTCTCTGCACGTCTCATTCGGCTTACAGGAAGAGGCAGCCTTGCCCATAAATATACAACCCTGTTAATTTCACAACCTACCTGGCACCCATAAAGCCGTCATTAATCAGAGCTGGAGGCATTTCACTCAGGTGAATCACAGTAAGGAACAGAGAGCCGTGCCAAGGAGGTCCCGAGGATGAGCGCTGCGGGGACGAGCTGCGGTGTGGTGCTTGGAACAGGCGGAGGGGAACGTGAGGTGACATGTTCTGCTGGTATAGGAGGAGATGGGAGTTCTCCTGTAATGAGTGCTTTGTGTGATATAATGGAATGGACAGCTAGGTCCGCCCCCTGCTCATGTTCCCCCCCACTCACTCAGCTCCCAGGGGAGAAACAGCAACAAGAACAATGCTGAAACATGTCAAGCAGACTTGTAAGAGGGTGAGAGGGAGACCTGGGAACACTCTCATTTAAAGCTGCGTTGTGTTGCACATACAGTAGATGCATCACATGGATGCAGTACAAAAGCGTACTCATGTGATAGTTTCATTAAGGTCCATGTCTATGTGGCCAAGGTCTCCTGAGCATCACACGACTGTGTTAGCCTGCTGAGTTAAAGCCTAGGCATTATCTTGGAGCACTAACACACGTCTTCAGGTGTCAGGTAAGGTTACTAGTCATATGAGTTTGATTTACAGAACCACCTCCGTTACATCTATTAATCTTGTAGTAAACCTATCATGTAGCAGTTCAGTGTAGTTTACAGCTGTTTAGACAAACTGTAAATGCTTCTTGTACAGTAATTCACACCACTCTGCTTCCCCCTAATATGAATTACCATAGAAAACATCTGTGAGGTTCAACAGACACAGTTGGCTTTGATACTGACGTTGTTTTTGATTCCCAGCCATGCCAAAGGCTGTAACATGCAGTACAGTATAGCAGAGCATAGAGTTAGAGAGAGAGAGAGAGAGAGAGAGAGAGAGAGAGAGAGAGAGAGAGAGAGAGAGAGAGAGAGAGAGAGAGAGAGAGAGAGAGAGAGAGAGAAGAGAGAGAGAGAGAGTATTCACTTTGTATGTTGTCTACCTCACTTGCTTTGGCAATGTTAACACATGTTTCCCATGCCAATAAAGCCCTTGAATTGAATTGAAAATTGAGAGAGAGTTAGAGAGAGAGAGAGAGAGAGAGAGAGAGAGAAAATAAAGTGGGAGAGAGAGAGAGAGAGAGAGAGAGAGAGAGAGAGAGAGAGAGGGAGAGAGAGAGAGAGAGAGAGAGAGAGAGCGAGAGGGAGAGAGAGAGAGAGAGAGAGGGAGAGAGAGAGAGAGAGAGTGGTAGAGAGAGAGATAGAGAGAGAGGGTAGAGAGAGAGAGAGAGAGAGAGAGAGAGAGAGAGAGAGAGAGAGAGAGAGAGAGAGAGAGAGAGAGAGAGAGAGAGAGAAAGAGAGAGAGTGGTAGCGAGAGAGAGAGAGAGAGAGAGAGGGAGAGAGAGAGAGGAGAGAGAGAGAGAGAGAGAGAGAGAGAGAGAGAGAGAGAGAGAGAGAGAGAGAGAGGGTATGGCTAACAGCTGTGTGCTCCTGTCTCGGGACAACTGGCTCTGACGGCATTTCCTTGGATATTCTCACATACTGTGTCTTTATTTCCAGTGGTCAAACTGCTGTTGCTGGATCTGTGTGCAGCGCTCGGCGCGCGTCGTGGATAAATGCTGCTTTGTCAGTGTTTTTCCCCTCTGCTCTGAGCAGCTGTCCTGTCCACAGCCTCTTAGTCTTATAGGCTTCAATGGCTCAGCAAGCTAAGCACATGCAATGGCTCACAGTAGTAGTAACACCAACACGAAGGTGAATGTTTAGACTGGTTTTCTTTATACCACTTGGAATAATATACACAAAATAGACCTACCAGTATTTCTAATATGGACATAGGCCACCCAGCAAAATATGCATCGTAACAACAAAGGAGAATTACGTTGGTGATAAGGTGAACTAAAGACAAAGGTTAGGATAATTTACATAGCCAGTTAGGGGAATTGGGTTAGCTAAAATTCTACAGTTGTCCCCGACGCGACCCAAAACCCACAAAATACGTAAAGTATGTTTAGTATGGCTCTGAGGCCAGACTAGAGATACAGAGTGAGGGAAAGAGAGAGAGACTCAGAGAGAGAGAGAGAGAGCGAGAGACAGGGGCATCAGGGGTCAGAGAAGCAGCCGCCTTGCCTCTCTCCTTGCCTCTCAGTGACTGATTAAATGCACGAGTGCCCCTGAAGTTGGAGCCAGGGAAAAGAAGCCCAGAGAGAGCATGTTACTAATAAGGCCTTGACTATTACCTGGACTGACAGCCAGAGAATGGGAGGAGAGGGGCTGGCTCCAGAGCACTCAGTCAGCCAGAAAGCTCCCAAACTGCGGGGCTAACGCAGGTCAAGTGATTTGGCGCCTTGGGTGTATTAAAGCTATTTACAAGAGTCCAAAGGATTTACGGCTACTCCTCGTAATGGCCTGCTATATTATACGACCTGGCACTAGGTGGTCGAGTTTTCTGATCCACTCAATCAATATGCAAGGCCAATAAAGAATGTTTTCCTTAATATTTATGAGTGTGTTGTGTTTGGTTTTTGGTTGTGTTGTGGGAGAGAGGGTTGTCTTTTTATTAGTGGCTCCATGGGCCTTGTGTGAGGGTAAGTGCATCGATCAATTATATATAACACTGTCTATGATACCTGGCTCACGAGTGGCGCAGCGGTCTAAGGCACTGCATCTCAGTGCAAGAGGTGTCACATCAGACACACTGGTTTGAATCCAGGCTGTATCACAACCGGCTGTGATTGGGAGTCCGGGTTTGGCCGGTGTAGGCCGTCATTGTAAATAAGAATTTGTTCTTAGTTGACTAGTTAAATAAAGGTCAAAAATAAATAATGCACACACATTCCCTTGTTATTCTCCAATAGTATGCCTACTCTTAACAGTAGCTTATTTAATATGGTGCACAAGTGATCGTAGTGGGGGTAGTAGAAGGAAATGTTGTATATAATAAAACATTTTGTGACTTTTGGCAAGGTTACAGTCAAGGCTGCAAACGCATTCTGAAGACATAGGTCTACCCAATCACAGAGCATTTCTTCATCTCCATCTTTGATATCTTTCTATTTCATCTGATTAGTACAACTATTGTTCAACAGCCAAAACACCAGATAATCTTTACACTGAAGTTATGTCTTTTTGCCTTGTTGCCACACATCAGGTCAACCAATACTCAGTCAAACCTTTACTGCCATCTAGTGGAGAGCAGTGTAAGGTGCATGGAGATAAATCTAATCTACCCCATTCATGCAAGGGGAGATGGCTAGGGTTAGGGTTATGGCTAAGGTTAGGGTTATGGCTACGGTTATCAACTGGGATGTGGACATGAAGTTCGGGTTATGGCTGGGGTTATCAGATGGGTTGTGGACATGGAGCTAGGGTAAGGGTTATGGGTAGGGTTATCGGACAGGGTGTGGACATGGAGCTAGGGTAAGGGTTATGGGTAGGGTTATCGGACAGGGTGTGGACATGGAGCTAGGGTAAGGGTTATGGGTAGGGTTATCATCCGGGATGTGAACATTAAGTTAGTGTTAGGGTTATGGCTAGGGTGAAGGTTTTGGCTTAGGGCCAGTCATGTCCCCTTAGTAGAACCCATTCATGCACAGAAGGCGCAAACACTCCACATCAGAATATACTGAAGCACTTGGGTATACAAACCACTTCTCCACTGGTAATAAATCTCCCGTATTCAGTACACATCTGCACCCAGACAGGGTGTAATAGGTTCTTGTAATATGCCTCTACTAAACAGACTCAAATGAATTATTAATGGTTGCCCTATGATCACATCAAACCAATCAATGACTCAACTATGCAGATCATGAATAAAATATCAAAATAGACCCCAGTCACACACACACACACACACACACACACACACACACACACACACACACACACACACACACACACACACACACACAGAGAGAGATACCCAGACACTATGAAATTGTGCATCAAATATGTCATCAGTGAGAGATAAAAGCAATATTACAATCGAATGATTCACATCAATCATATGATATAATTAAACAGAGCCACATAGAACCCAGGAGGATAAACACAGTGGATGCATCCAAAATATTCCCTATATAGTACGCTAGTTTATAATAATAATTTGGTGGGTGCTTATATTTGTCCTCTTTCATGTGTTTCGATGTTTCTTTTGCACATCCCAATTCCCCCTGAGACACCCTCAGAGAGAGTGGGGTCATGGCCAGCCATTATCAACAGCGACCCTGGAGGAATTAGGGTTAAGTGCCTTGCTCAAGGGCACATCAACACATTTTTCACCTTGTCGGCTCAGAGATTCAAACGAGCAAACTTTCGGTTGATGGCCCAATCTAACCTCTAGGCTACCTGCCACCCTCAAGTAAAATAATACTACTGTGTATACAGTATATAGTGAATAGGGTGCCATTTCAGACACAGTGTGTAAACTAGCCAGACAGTCAGCCAGATGTGTGTCCTCAAACAACAGCGGGCTACCCTAGAAGTAACTTAGTAAACGTAAATCTGGGACACTCAAATGAGTATGATAAGTTACGTTTGGTATGGTACATAAGACAGATGGTTACTTAAGGCAACAATGAAAGTAAGGTAGTTGGCCAGGGTGGATGGGTGGGCACATAACGCAAATGTCATCATGGACAACTTTAGCATTTGAGCTAATTAGCAACTTTTCAACTACTTACTACTTTTTAGCTACTTTGCAACTACTCAGCATGTTAGCTAACACTAACCCTAACCTTAACCCTTTAACTATCACTTCCTTAACCTTAACCTTTTAACCTAAATCCTAAATTTAACCCTAATCTTAACCCTAACCCTAGCTAGAATTCATGACATATCATGCATTTAGCAAATCTGTAACATACAGAGGGGTTGGACACATTACAGTTGAATGCATTCAGTTGTACAACTGACTAGGTATCCCCTTTCCTAATACGGATTGTAATTTGTAACATATCATACAAAATTTGTGATTTACTGTAACGGCGTTCTTCGTTTGTCAAAAGAGAGTCGGACCGAAATGCAGCGTGGTTGTTACTCATGATCTTTAATGAAGGAAAACGGAACGATACATGAAATAACTATTACAAAATACAAAACAACAAACGGAACGTGAAACCTAATTACAGCCTATCTGGTGAAACTACACAGAGACAGGAACAATCACCTACGAAATACACAGCGAAACCCCGGCTACCTAAATACGGTTCCCAATCAGAGACAACGAGAATCACCTGACTCTGATTGAGAACCGCCTCAGGCAGCCAAGCCTATACAACACCCCTACTCAACCGCAATCCCAATAATACAAAACCCCAATACGACATACAACAACATAAACCCATGTCACACCCTGGCCTGACCAAATAATAAAGAAAACACAAAATACTAAGACATTTACGTCCACAAATTAATACATACCAGTGGAGGCTGCTCAGAGGAGGAAGGCGCGGACCATCCTCCTCAGTGAATTTCATAAAAATAAAAATAATGAAACATGAAAAAAGTTTTCATTTTTAGATACAACTATACTAAATATATTCACATGCACCAAGTAATAGATTAAAACACTATGTTTTGCAATGGTCTTCAGTAGTCTTAGCAGCACTCTGTAGGGTAGCACCATGGTGTAGCCGGAGGACAGCTACCTTCTGTCCTCCTCTGAGTTCATTGACATCAATACAAAACCCCTTTCCATAGACTTACACAGTAATTATGTCAACTTCCAGAGGACGTTCTCCAACCTATCAGAGCTCTTGCAGCATGAACTGACATGTTGTCCACTCAATCAAATGATCAGATAATGAATCTAGCACTGCGATAAGCTACTGTACAGCTAACTAGCACTGCAGTGCAAAAAAATGTGGTGAGTAGTTCACTCAAGGAGAGAGAAAGACAATAGTTGAATAGTTTTGAACAAATTAATTTCTTCCAAAATTAAGAAGAAGCAAGAGAGAGAGAAAGAGAGAGAGAGAGAGTGAGCGAGCGAGATAACTATATTTGGTTGTATTTTTCTTTCACTTTCACATAAGCAAGCAAATTCAGCTAGCTAGTTTAGCCTACTCAAACACCTGGCTCAAAAAGAGAGGGGTGCTATGTTAGCTAGCTATGGCTATCCAACACTGTCCAACCAAGTCAAGGTAAGCTTTTGGTTTTAGGAATTTATTGCCACCAGGGCCCACTGATGGAACTGCTAAACTACTTTCTGACTGTACACTCTACTGCAAGATTGTACTGGGTTTACTAACGTGTTAGTTCTAGTAGTTCTAGTAGACTATGACGTGACATTGATGTAGGCTGTGTGTAGCGGTTAGCGGTCATGATATGAAGGTTTGGCTTGGAAAGGTTTTTTCGCCTGGTCATAGACAGCTGATGTGTTGTGCACTGAAGTCCACAAGCTAAGGGAAAAGGTGGGAGGAGGAGAATAGTTGTAAGATGGAATTATATATGCAATGAGCAAAGTGATCATTCTGTTTTTATGTGGCTGCTATGAAAGTGAACTGTGTTTGCGTTTGATCAGGGGTGTATTCATTCTGCCATTTTGGTTGAATTTTTCCAATAGAAACTTTAATTTGCAACTGTTGGACTAATGATTACACCATAGATTAGCTAGATGCAGGCAACCATGTGCAAGGCGGTATTGAATGTGTAACTGTCTGTCACCTTGATTACTCAAAATTCTCTCAACAGGTGCACATACGTTGTACATTTTCATTCATTCTAGCAACCTCATGATGGGTACAGGGAAAATTCCAGTATCACGTAGTAGCTTAAACCTATCAATGTTACATTGAGCTGGGTGAATGGAATATGAGTGACAGTCATCCAATATGCTATAATAGAAATAAGTTCATGCTCATACATCTTCTTATCACCCTCCCTCATCTTAAACGGCACCAACGGCCACTGATACATACAGTACCATACGAAATGTAACATATTGTAATGAAACAGCAGGGAGCAGGTCTCGAACCCTCGACCTTCGAGCCCGAGGTCCGGCACACTATCGAATGTGGCGCAAAAGCATGCTCGTGCGACAGAGTCGATTTCCGCACTTATAAACCCAGGGTCGTTACAATATCAAACCAAATGGAGTGTCTCGGATTTACTTATAGAATAATGTGAAATGCTCTGAGACCAGGTTGGGCTGGTATACAGGGTCTGTTAGATGTAGTTGTTAGCCATGTTAAAGGTAGTTTGGGGGAGAGCTGCCTGTGATCTGCAACTGGGATTGAAGACAGAAATACAACATTCTATGCAAGTACATTCAGGTGTGCCCCATAGCTATATCCAGATGTTTCCGGAAGGGGTCACTCCTGCTTGAGCAAATGACCATATCACAAAGTTGGCTCATGTTACACATGCATCTCTTCATTCCTCCATCTCTCCACCCTTCCATCTGTCCATCCCTCCACACTCCATCCCTGCTCCATTGAGGCCTGATATGTACTTATCCCTCCATACTTATCTGCGAGATGAAATACAGCATGTGAACAGTGACTCAAAGTGTATTGTATCTGCTCGTCTCTCTAAAATCAGAGAAATGTAATCGCCTTTAAGTGGGAGAGAGGTAATCTCATTAACAGTGTGGGAGGGAACAATATGCTGTCAACATTCCGTGCATCTGCAAGATAGAACAGCTGCCTCCGGTAAGACAAGGGGGGGGTGGTCTGTGTATATTTGTAAATTAAAGCTGGTGCACGAAATCTAATATTAAGACTCTACGTTTTGCTCATTTGAGAGAGTATCTCATGATAAGCTTTAGACCACACTATTTACCAAGAAAACTTTCATCTATTTATCACCACAAACCGATGCTGGCACTAAGACCCCACTCAACGAGCTGTATAAGGCCATAAGCAAATAAGAAAATGCTCATCCAGAGGCGGCGCTCATAGTGGCCGGGGACTTTAATACAGGCAAACTTAAATCCGTTTTACCTCATTTCAGCATGTTACATGTGCAACCAGAGGGAAAAAACTCTAGACCACCTTTACACCACACAGACAGACGCATACAAATCAAATCAAATCAAATTGATTTATATAGCCCGTTGTACATCAGCTGATATCTCAAAGTGCTGTACAGAAACCCAGCCTAAAACCGGTGTAGAAGCACGGTGGCTAGGAAAAACTCCCTAGAAAGGCCAAAACCTAGGAAGAAACCTAGAGAGGAACCAGGCTATGTGGGGTGGCCAGTCCTCTTCTGGCTGTGCCGGGTGGAGATTATAACAGAACATGGCCAAGATGTTCAAATGTTCATAAATGACCAGCATGGTCCAATAATAATAAGACAGAACAGTTGAAATAATATAATATAATAATAATAATAATATATGCCATTTAGCAGACGCTTTTATCCAAAGCGACTTACAGTCATGTGTGCATACATTCTACGTATGGGTGGTCCCGGGGATCGAACCCACTACCCTGGCGTTACAAGCGCCATGCTCTACCAACTGGAGCAGCAGCACGGCCAGGTGTCATCATGTCAGGTAGTCCTGAGGCATGGTCCTAGGGCTCAGGTCCTCCGAGAGAGAGAAAGAAAGAAAGAGAGAAAGAGAGAATTAGAGAGATCACACTTAAATTCACACAGGACACCGAATAGGACAGGAGAAGTACTCCAGATATAACAAACTGACCCTAGCCCCCCGACACATAAACTACTTCAGCATAAATACTGGAGGCTGAGACAGGAGGAGTCAGGAGACACTGTGGCCCCATCCGAGAGGACACCCCCGGACAGGGCCAAACAGGAAGGATATAACCCCACCCACTTTGCCAAAGCACAGCCCCCACACCACTAGAGGGATATCTTCAACCACCAACTTACCATCCTGAGACAAGGCCGAGTATAGCCCACAAAGATCTCCGCCACGGCACAACCCAGGGGGGGGGGGGCGCCAACCCAGACGGGAAGATCACATAAGTGACTTAACCCACTCAAGTGACGCACCCCTCCCAGGGACGGTATGAAAGAGCCCCAGTAAGCCAGTGACTCAGCCCCTGTAATTGGGTTAGAGGCAGAGAATCCCAGTGGAAAGAGGGGAACTGGCCAGGCAGAGACAGCAAGGGCGGTTCGTTGCTCCAGAGCCTTTCCGTTCACCTTCCCACTCCTGGGCCAGACTACACTCGATCATATGACCCACTGAAGAGATGAGTCTTCAGTAAAGACTTAAAGGTTGAGACCGAGTTTGCGTCTCTTACATGGGTAGGCAGACCATTCCATAAAAATTGAGCTCTATAGGAGAAAGCCCTGCCTCCAGCTGTTTGCTTAGAAATTCTAGGGACAATTAGGAGGCCTGCCTCTTGTGACCGTAGGGTACGTGTAGGTATGTACGGCAGGACCAAATCAGAGAGATAGGTAGGAGCAAGCCCATCTAATGCTTTGTAGGTTAGCAGTAACACCTTGAAATCAGCCCTTGCCTTGACAGGAAGCCAGTGTAGGGAGGCTAGCACTGGAGTAATATGATCAAATTTTTGGGTTCTAGTCAGGATTCTAGCAGCCGTATTTAGCACTAACTGAAGTTTATTTAGTGCTTTATCTGGGTAGCCGGAAAGTAGAGCATTGCAGTAGTCTAACCTGGAAGTGACAAAAGCATGGATACATTTTCTGCATCATTTTTGGACAGAAAGTTTCTGATTTTTGCAATGTTACGTAGATGGAAAAAAGCTGTCCATGAAATGGTCTTGATATGTTCTTCAAAAGAGAGATCAGGGTCCAGAGTAACGCCAAGGTCTTTCACAGTTTTATTTGAGACGACTGTACAAGTATTAAGATTAATTTTCAGATTCAACAGAAGATCTCTTTGTTTCTTGGGACCTAGAACAAGCATCTCTGTTTTGTCCGAGTTTAAAAGTAGAACGTTTGCAGCCATCCACTTCCTTATGTCTGAAACACATGCTTCTAGCGAGGGCAATTTTGGGGCTTCACCATGTTTCATTGAAATGTATAGCTGTGTGTCATCCGCATAGAAATGAAAGTTAACATTATGTTTTCGAATGACATCCCCAAGAGGTAAAATATATAGTGAAAACAATAGTGGTCCTAAAACAGAACCTTGAGGAACACCAACATTTACAGTTGATTTGTCAGAGGACAAACCATTCACAGAGACAAACTGATATCTTTCCGACAGATAAGATCTAAACTAGGCCAGAACTTGTCCGTGTAGACCAATTTGGGTTTCCAATCTCTCCAAAGGAATGTGGTGATCGATGGTATCAAAAACAGCACTAAGGTCTAGAAGCACAAGGACAGATGCAGAGCCTCGGTCCGATGCCATTAAAAGGTCATTTACCACCTTCACAAGTGCAGTCTAAGTGCTATGATGGGGTCTAAAACCAGACTGAAGCATTTCATATACATTGTTTGTCTTCAGGAAGGCAGTGAGTTGCTGCGCAACAGCCTTTTCTACAATTTTTGAGAGAAATGGAAGATTCGATATAGGCCGATAGTTTTTTATATTTTCTGGGTCAAGGTTTGGCTTTTTCAAGAGAGGCTTTATTACTGCCACTTTTAGTGAGTTTGGTACACATCCGGTGGATAGAGAGACGTTTATTATGTTCAATATAGGAGGGCCAAGCACAGGAAGCAGCTCTTTCAGTCGTTTAGTTGGAATAGGGTCCAGAATGCAGCTTGAAGGTTTATAGAGGCCATGATTATTTTCATCATTGTGTCTAGAGATATAGTACTAAAACACTTGAGCGTCTCTCTTGATCCTAGGTCCTTGAGTTGTGCAGACTCAGGACAACTGAGTTTTGAAGGAATACGCAGATTTAAAGAGGAGTCCGTAATTTGCTTTCTAATAATCATGATCTTTTCCTCAAAGAAGTTTATGACTTTATCACTGCTGAAGTGAAAGCCATCCTCTCTTGGGGAATGCTGCTTTTTAGTTAGCTTTGCGACAGTATCAAAAAGGAATTTCGGATTGTTCTTATTTTCCTCAATTAAGTTAGAAAAATAGGATGATCGAGCAGCAGTGAGGGCTCTTCGGTACTGCACGGTACTGTCCAAGCTAGTCGGAAGACTTCCAGTTTGGTGTGGCGCCATTTCCGTTCCAATTTTCTGGAAGCTTGCTTCAGAGCTCGGGTATTTTCTGTGTACCAGGGAGCTAGTTTCTTATGAGAAATGTTTTTAGTTTTTAGGGGTGCAACTGCATCTAGGGTATTGCGCAAGGTTAAATTGAGTCCTCAGTTAGGTGGTTAACAGATTTTTGTCCTCTGGCGTCCTTGGGTAGACAGAGGGAACCTGGAAGGACATCAAGGAATCTTTGTGCTGTCTGTGAATTTATAGCACCACTTTTGATGTTCCTTGGTTGGGGTCTGAGCAGATTATTTGTTGCAATTGCAAACGTAATAAAATGGTGGTCCGATAGTCCAGGATTATGAGGAAAAACATGAAGATCCACAACATTTATTCAATGGGACAAAACTAGGTCCGGAGTATGACTGTGACAGTATGACTGTGACAGGTCCAGAGACATGTTGGACAAAACCCACTGAGTCGATGATGGCTCCGAAAGCCTTTTGGAGTGGGTCTGTTGACTTTTCCATGTGAATATTAAAGTCACCAAAGATTAGAATATTATCTGCTATGAGTACAAGGTCCGATAGGAATTCAGGGAACTCAATGAGGAACGCTGTATATGGCCCAGTAGGCCTGTAAACAGTAGCTATAAAAAGTGATTGAGTAGGCTGCATAGATTTCATGACTAGAAGCTCAAAAGAGGAAAACGTCTTGATACCTCACATCTCAAAATAGGGCTACTTAATGTTAGATCCCTTACTTCAAAGGCAATTATAGTCAATGAACTTATCACTGATCATAATCTTGATGTGATTGGCCTGTCTGAAACATGGCTTAAGCCTGATGAATTTACTTTTTGTAAATTGAAATTTGCTATCGTAAATGTTAGCAACACCTCCGCCTTTGCGGGATACACGGGGGATATGGTCACTAGTGTAGCCAGGAGGTGAGGCCTAATTTAACACAGTAAATTCATCAGGCTTAAGCCATGGTTCAGACAGCTCTATTTTGAGATGTGAGGTATCATGATCTCTTTCAATAATGACAGGAATGGAGGAGGTCTTTATCCTAGTGAGATTGCTAAGGCGAACACCGCCATGTTTAGTTTTGCCCAACCTAGGTCGAGGCACAGACACGGTCTTAATGGGGATAGCTGAGCTGACTACACTGACTGTGCTAGTGGCAGACTCCACTATGCTGGCAGGCTGGCTAACAGCCTGCTGCCTGGCATGCACCCCATTTCCTTCTGGAGCTAGAGGAGTTAGAGCCCTGTCTATGTTGGTAGATAAGATGAGAGCACCCCTCCAGCTAGGATGGAGTCCGTCACTCCTCAGCAGGTCAGGCTTGGTCCTGTTTGTGGGTGAGTCCCAGAAAGAGGGTCAATTATCTACAAATTCTATCTTTTGGGAGGGGCAGAAAACAGTTTTCAACCAGCGAATGAGTTGTGAGACTCTGCTGTAGAGCTCATCACTCCCCCTAAATGGGAGGGGCCAGAGACAATTACTTGATGCCGACATATCTTTCTAGCTGATTTACGCGCTGAAGCTATGGTGATCTCTGACTGTTTCATCCTAACATCGTTGGTGGATCTGTTACAAAGCTCCCCCTCGTCCCCCATTTGGCAAATCTGACCAGAACTATATCCTCCTGCTTCCTGCTTACAAGCGAAAACTAAAGCAGGAAGTACCAGTGGCGAAATATGGAAGTGGTCAGAATGTGGTCAGATGATACAGATGCTAAACTACAGGACTGTTTTGCTAGGACAGACTGGAATATTTCTCTAATCCTTCCGATGGCATTGAGGAGTACACCACACCAGTCACTGGCTTCATCAATAAGTGCATTGATGACGTCGTCCCCACAGTGACTGTACGTACATAACCCAACCAGAAGCCATGGATTACAGGCAACATCCGCACTGAGCTAAAGGATAGAGCTGTAACCCGGACTCTTTTAAGAAATCCCGCTATGCCCTCAGACGAACCATCAAACAGGCAAAGTGTCAATACAGGACTAAGATTAAATCCTACTGCACCGGTTATGATGCTCGTCAGATGTGGCAGGGCTTGCAAACTATTACGGGCCACAAAGCGAAGCACAGCCGCAAGCTGCCCAGTGACACAAGCCTACCAGATGAGCTAAATGACTCATATACTCGCTTCGAGGCAAGCAACATTGAAGCATGCATGAGAGCACCAGCTGTTCCGGACGACTGTGTGATCACGCTCTTCGTAGCCGATGTGAGTAAAACTTTTAAACAGGTCAACATTCACAAGGCTGCAGGGCCAGATGGATTACCAGGACGTGTATTCCTAGCATGCGCTGACCAACTGGCAAGTGTCTTCACTGACATTTTCAACCTATCCCTGACCGAGTCTGTAATACCTACATATTTCAAGCAGACCACCATAGTCCTTGTGCCCAAGCATACCAAGGTAACCTGCCTAAATGACTACCGACCCGTAGCACTCACGTCTGTAGACATGAAGTGCTTTGAAAGGCTGGTCATGGCTCACAACATCAACACCATTTGCATACCGCCCCAACAGATCCACAGATGATGCAATATCTATTGCACTCCACACTGCCCTTTCCCACCTGGACAAAAGGAACACCTACGTGAGAATGCTATTCATTGACTACAGCTTGGCGTTCAACACCATAGTGTCCTCAAAGCTCATCACTAAGCTAAGGACCCCGGGGCCACCAGGTGGTAACGGGTAGGTAACAACACATATGCCACGCTGATCCTCAACAACGGGGGCCCCTCGGAGGTGTGTGCTCAGTCCCCTTGTTCACCCATGACTGCATGGCCAAGCACAACTCCAACACTATCAGTAAGTTTGCCGACGACACAACAGCCTGATCACTGACAACAACGAGACAGCCTATAGGGAGGAGATCAGAGACCTGGCCGTGTGGTGCCAGGATAACAACCTCTTCCTCAATGTGATCAAGACAAAGGAGATGATTGTGGACTACAGGAAAAGGAGGGCCGAGCACGCCCCATTCTCATTGACAGAGCTGCAGTGGAGCAGGTTGAGAGCTTCAAGTTCCTTGGTGTTCACATCACCAACCAGCTGTCTTGGTCCAAACACACCAAGACAGTCATGAACAGGGCACAACAACGCCCCCCCAGAAGACTGAAAAGATTTGTCATGGGTCATCAGATCCTCAAAAAGTTATATAACTGCACAATCGAGAGCTTCCTGACGGGTTGCATCACTGCCTGGTATGGCAACTGCTCGGCCTCTGACCTCCAGGCACAACAGAGGGTAGTGTGCACGGACCAGTACATCACTGGGGCCAAGCTTCCTGCAATCCAGGACCTCTATACCAGGCGGTGACAGAGGAAGGCCCTAAAAATTGTCAAAGACTCCAGCCACCCTAGTCATAGACTGTTCTCTCTCCTATCGCACGGCAAGCGGTACCGGAGCGTCAAGTCTAGGTCCAAATGTCTTCTTAAGAGCTTCTACCCCCAAGCCACTAGACTCCTGAACAGCTAACCAAATGGCTACCCGGACTATTTGCATTGACCACCCCCTGCCCCATTTTTACGCTGCTGCTACTCTCTGTTTATTATCTATGCATAGTCACTTTACCTCTACCTACATGTACATATTACCTCAATTAACTAGACTAACCGGTGCCCCCGCACATTGACTCTGTACCGGTACCCCCTGTATATAGCCTTGTTACTATTTTTTTTTAAATCCATAAACAACTGTCTATCAACAGTCATGCACGGGTGCACCCACCCACACACGTACACACTCACACACATACACACTCACTTGCACGCAAGCACATGTACACACACATACACACACAGTGTTGCCCAGTGTCCAGTACAACAGTACATTCACTTTTTGAGGACAGAAAGGGGCTAGAGGAACAAGGCTCCTCCCTGGGAGTTTGTGAAAACATTCCAGCTACGTGAGCGAGCCAAAGAGTTTGAAACCCAAGAACCTGGCCCTTCTCTCTCTCTCTCTCTCTCTCTCTCTCTCTCTCTCTCACCTCCACCTCCACACACACACACACACACACACACACACACACACACACACACACACACACACACACACACACACACACACACACACACACACACACACACACACACACACACACACACACACACACACACACACACACTTCTACACACGAACACTCACACTCTGTAGGAAACCAACCATAAGTAGACCACGAGGAGACCGGACCAGACAGGAGGAAGTATTTTTGCTACCTGGACTTACGTACAGGACGCCCAGACTGTCCCTTGGATCTATCAACCATGACAACGGCTGTCCCCTTCCTCCTCTCCTTAGTCCTAGTCCTCACCAACGGTCAGTATTACTACCAGGGTCTCATGGATTATCTGGAGAACAGATTCCTTGCCATTGAGGTAAGAGACAAACTCCTAAACAACTGTTTTACACCGCACAACTCCACCTAAAGTGGTGTAGGACAAGTTTTAGGCAAGGAACAGGAATCGAATCAATGACGCAACTATGGTGAATCAAGTTTTCTTTTTGAATGCTAGTGAGACAACATCCTTCTGAAAGAACAGCAAACAGCAGTTACTGTGAAATCAAGGACAGAGAATCAAGGCCATGCGTCAGGCTTTATCTCTGGCATTCTGCAAAACTTTAGTTCGCGCTCAGTGTCTGCCTGCAAGGTTTTTATTTATTTATATATTTTTATGTGTTGACTAAAGCAATCCAATTAATACAATCTCTGTTCGACTCATCAACTTCTCGGGCTAAGGCCCTTAGAGAATATCAGTGGCCGTGAGCTGTCGTATCTATGCCCGAGTACTTCTCCTATTCTCTTTCCCCTTCTCAGAATACACACTAAGCCGTGTGAAACTCTTCATGAGGCGCAAAAATGACAACACGTTGATAATGAAAACAATAGGAACATTTACAGCAGTTACTGACAAAAAACGATAATGGTAAAATCATATTCTTTAGGATAAGCAAGAACAGGTGTGCCTTGCAATTTCTCTTGGCCAAATGAAAAGGCTGTCTGAGGCACTGTACAATATTCATTTTGTCAAATATAATATGCCAGGTTTGTGGGAGTGTGTTCTACTCCTCCTATATTGCAGCTATTCTATACTGATTATGCCAAGTTTGCTTACAGTATATGTTGAGTGTGATGAAGTGTCCAAGTAGTGGAATGCAGCTCCATTCTGTCTTCTTTAGATCCTACAGTAATACAGTTTTTCTCAATTGCTAAAACACTAAAACCCATTGGCTGAACAAAGTTCTAAGTTGCCTGGACTCATTTAGCTAATTATGCAGTCTCTTGTCAATACCTTAAACCATTTTACATGGTAAAACACAATTTGCAGATCTCACTTAGACTTTTCAGCAAAACTCTAAACACATTCTCAATCTCAAAACACATTCTGCACTCTAATGCACATGTCATCCATACTGGTAAACACAAGTGGCAACAATCAAATACAAATAGAGAACATATGTCATTGATTGAACACAACCACTCAAAATTGATTTAACCTGTTTCAAATGATGCAACACAACCAATATAAGCCAGTTCAGAGAGCAAACAGGTTGTTGAAGGTGGGGAGGAGAAAGTCTGAGAATGGATACTGTAGTACAGTGCATTGTAGGCTGTATACTATACAATGGACAAATTGTATGGCCTGAACATTGTGCTTTCCATTTATTAACAGTACTGACTGCTCAATATATTTTGACTGGTTGCAGGTTCATGTCAACAAAGAACAAGAATTACAGTATCACAGAGACAAAGGACAAGTTTGTGAGATGCAGGATGAAGTACTGTAAAAATAGGGGTACAAGGAGGAGGAAGAACAAAAAACAAAATTGCAAAGAGCAAAGCAGAGTAGTAATTTATGATCAATTTTGAGCTACTATGATAGAACCTGTTTTCGTTCATCAAAAGACAATGACAGAAACATATGAATATTTTTTTAAATTAAAAATGTACTTCTCCCTGAGAATTGTATGTTTTGAACAATGTGTTTTCTATTTTTTGGGGTATTGTTTACTGACTGCTTGAGAGTGTATATCATTTTGAACACTTTGTTTATGATTTGAGAGCAGTGTTTGATTTTGAACACAGGTAAAAACTGTTTCGAGGCGAACGATTCATTTTGCAAGAGGAGTCAGAGGTTATGTAAATAGCGCTTGAAGATGAGGTTTTTGTGTTTAATGTTTTTAGGAAATGGAGAAAGGTTTCAGAAGTTGTGTTTTAGCAATTGAGAAAAACTGTATTAGCTACAGTAATCAAGAGTCCAGAATGCAGTCATTTATATGCTATCATTGCAGTCATTACATATATGCTATCCATTCATTAGGACCATATCATCAGTTTCCTCTTTCAAACCATTTTCGAATATAGCAACCCCCAAACATTGGGAAAATAGTGTGAGAATACAAATAACATTTACTTGACTGAAATGAATCATTTGTTTATCATTCAAATCTTCCTACCCCCTCCTGTTCTTTTGATCTTTTAAAAAGAATCTCCCTCCCGTGATGCCGCTGGCTCGACTCTTACATTAGTAATTAGAATAAGTCAATTCAGAAAGTTATTTTCATTTAGTATTTTTATTCCAATTCAACCAAGGACTCACTCAAGTACAGTAGTAAAAGAGAGAAAATTCAGCTGTGGGTCTTAGACAGAGGAGAAATAATCTGTTGTTATTCCTTGTCATTCTCAACCTCTCTCGATGACATGACCCATTGGCGTAACCAATGGGTGTCTTCTTTCCACACACTTGTCCAGGTTACACACTTATATATATATAGAAATATACAGTATAAGCTATGTATATATAAGCACCCCCTATTTGACCTTTCGTCAATCTTAGCACGAGTCAACCTCTGTGGTTCACTGTCACTGAACCAGATCACTGAACAACATTGTGATAATAAACAACACACTTGTTTCCTCTTGTGAGGTTTTGATGGTGGAATTGATGTTGATGGGTGCTGATACCTTCTGCCACGATAAATGATCACGATGACCCTGGTTTGACACGCGTTCAAACACCAACACCTGATACAGTTTTCTCAGAACTCTGTCCATAGTGTTGTCCTTGTGCCTAAGACCTGTGCGATTGGAATGAACTAGAGTCTGATACTAGGACAATTACATTCACCCAACATTACAGTAATCCTCAATCGTCGGCCACACACCAAATCAACGTCCTCGATAACACATTATACTCCCCCAGGATCGTATGCTCATATGGCACGAGCAGTCGAACCGCTACAACACAGAGCTGCGGCACTTCAAGAAGCAGACTGCTGAGTTTATAACGGGACTAAACCAGGACCACGGGACCCTGCGCCAAGACCTGGAGGGGACAGGGGTACGAGTGGACCGCGTCGAGAGAGAGATGGACTACATCGAAACCCAAAACCCCGCTAAGCCCTGTGTGAACCACGCAGACAGAATGGTGGATGTGGACCTGGAGGTGAAGGAGAGGAAGAGAGGGGGAGAGGAAGATGGGTACTCCAGAGTCTTGGGTGAGTATAGAGAGGAGCAGTGTATGGGGAGTTGGGGGGAGCGTGAGTCGTAGAGCTCTGACGTCCTGTACAGGATGACTGCCTTTGATCTAGTGCCTTCATTTCCCTGCCTGAACGAGACTTGGCTAATGGAGACCTGTTGGCTTATGGAGCATGGTTACAGTATTTTTAGGCTTACAGTAAGCTCTTTACCACTTGTGGCAGTTGGTGTCCTCCCCTGAAAACCCATTCCACGGGAAAAGAGGTAGGAAACAAAGATTTGTTTCAAGTCATTTTTTGATGTTGTTGCAATTTAGAGCTACATTTTGAATCACTGGGTAGGCTAGTCATTCATTTTATTTTCCTATAGATTTATCGCTAGTTGGCTATGAGTCATTTATTTGAAGGGGGGAACCAGTCTCCAATTTGTACTTCATGGACATGGGTAGTCTGGCTTTACTACCTACGATGTGACTCACAGCGGGTCGGTACAAATAATGTTGCAATTCAAAGTTCTATTTCACAGACAGTAGGTTCATTTAGTCAACTGTATAACCTCATGTAAAACACTGAGCAAACAGAGAGAGTTTCAGGTTCGGTAGCACATTAACATAAAAAAAAAAGATTTATAAAAGTAGTTTAGAAGTAGTTTATAAACTGTTAATTATTTGTGTATACATTTCAAATAAACAGTTATAACGTTAATATAAAGTGTTTACCAGGAGCTCTTACTCTACCTGAAAGGGGGAGCCAGATGCTGACCTCAGGTCAGTGGCAATACTTTGAAAGTCTATATTCAAGGAGTGTTCCATGCATACGGAACAGCAACCCCCCCCATTGTCAATGATTTAGACACACTCTATCCTAATTAAGAGTAAGTCTCTTTGTTGTCTTGAAAGCTAAAATGTACTTTTATATCAGCAAAAGACCACTTTGCTATACTTCAGCATATCTGTGTCGCCCATCTTTCCCATTTTCCAAAGCACAATGTAGCCGTTTCTTCCACTTCCCTTTGATTGTGTCGAGTTCATTTTCATTTGGACTGCATTGAAATAGCCTGCTGCAGCCTGCGGGGTAGATGATGTGCCCGGCATGTTGAAGTAGACATCAAAACATGTTTCAGGTGGGCAAGGACACTGCAGAGGCATGCTAACGCAACACGAGAAGGAAATATGTGAACTGGATGCCTGGATGCTAACCAACCTGATTTCAGAGCATTTAGTCGTATTCTGTCAGTAAATCCGAGACACTCCATTTAGTATGATATGTAATGTTTTGTTTGGTGTGTATTCATCTGTGGATGTCCATCACATCTGACAATGATACGTTATGAATGACAATTTGTATTATATGTTACGAATTTGCAAAATGCATGATATTTGACGAATTCCAGCTAGGTGGCTAACATTAGCTAGATGGCTAATGTTAGCTCGGCTAGGGGTTAGGGTTAGGGGTTCGAGTTAAGATTAGAGTTAAGTTTAGGAATTAGTTTAAAGGGTTAAAGTTAGGGTTAGGGGAAGGGTTGGCTAAGATTCTAAGTACTTGCGAAGTGGCTAAAAAGTAGTAAGCAGTTGAAAAGTTGCTAAAATTTTCATGATGAGATTCAAACTTGCAACCTTCGGGGTGCTAGACATTTGCATTATAAGTAAACATCTTTCTTATGTAACCATACTAAACGTAACATATCATACTAATTTGAGTATCCCGGATTTACAATTACTATGTTACGTCTAGGCTATGAGACCCAGCCTGACCAGCCTGAACTCATCTTTGATTTTAAAAACTACAAATAGACCATTAACATTTATAATAGTAATATTTGATATGTTAAAAATAATTATCAGTTGTCATTTTATACAGTATACTGTACACAAAGGTCTCCATAATTACCCAATTTTTCATTACATCTGACAATGTTATTAAGACCACTCATGAAAACGGCTTTTCACGACACCACCTCCATTTATCTATCAACAGATTGTGTAGACATCATCTCCAGCATCAGAGCCATGAAGATCCTGAAGAGGATGGGGAGCCCCAAGGGCATGTGGACTAAAGACGCCAGGACCTCTAAGGTCTACGTCTTCAACGGCACGGCAGAGGACACCGTGTACCAGTTCAGCTCTGTTCTAGACTTCTCGTCCTCCCCAGGAGTGGCCCACAGCAGGCCTATAAGACTGCCCTCTCTGTGGAGTGGCACCGGATGTGCCGTCTACAATGGCTATGCCTACTACGTGATGGAGGGGGCCGACGAGCTCCAGGTGATTAAGTATGACCTGGCGAATGGCACATTGGCAGACAGTGCTGTGTTCCCAGTGGAGGTGGCAGACCATAGACCCGTCTACAGCCTCAACCCAGAGACTGCTGTGGACCTGGCTGCCGATGAGGAAGGCCTCTGGGCCCTTTACACCACCAGGGAGAGTGAGTCCATCAACCTGGCTAAGATGGACCCTGACAGCCTGGATATCGAGCAGATGTGGGATACACAGTGTCCCCAGGAGAACGCGGAGGCAGCCTTCGTGGTCTGTGGGACGGTCTATGTGGTCTACAACACTAGGGTGCCTAGTCGCTCTCGTGTTCAGTGTGTGTTTGACGTAAACGATGCGGTGACCAATGAGGAGGCTCCGCTACTGTATTTCCCCAGGAGGTATGGACTCCACGCCAGCCTAAAGTATAACCCTCAGGAGAAACAGATCTATGCCTGGGACGACGGCTACCTGATCCTTTACAAACTGTCCATGACGAGGAAGCTAATGGTTTAAGTGGATGGACTAGTGGGCATTTTAGTCAAATAACATTTTAGTCCGAGAAACGGACAGAAAACATTCTAACATGAAGACTATCACTGGAGACATATATTTGTTTTTTGACACCACTCACCCCACTGTCCATACTGTATACATTGTCTCGACAGGAACATGTACCCATGTATTGTTTTACTTGACATAATGCATTGAATTACTGTACTGTAGGTGCCCGTTACCAAACATTATTGCTACCCCAGTTTGATATAAAGTTGATGTTGAATGGAGCTCTGAATTAGATTGGAATCGTAATATGTCCGCAACAACTGGATTTATTCGGGGGAAAGAGATCAGAAACGGTGTATAAATGAATGCCTTGATGGAATGTATGGCCCAGCTCTCCTCAAGATTTAATTTGGCTATTTGCATTCCACTTGTTTTAGTTCATCCAATTTACTCTTCCCTGCTGCTTGCTCCCTTTGTTGTTCACTTTGACATACGTAGTCGTGAAAGTGACAGTCTCCGGCTAAAGTTCATCGGCACAAACAGAGAAAAATATAAAGTCACAAAAACTTTACAGAGGAGAAATCTTACTGTACATTAATAAAAAATATATAATATTATGTGTGCCACCATAATTCATCATACACGACCGTTCAAAAGTTTGGGGTCATTAAGAAATGTCTTTGTTTTGGAAAGAAAAGCACATTTTCTGTCCATTAAAATAACATCAAATTGATCAGAAAAACAGTGTAGACATTGTTAATGTTGTAAATGACTATTGTAGCTGGCAACGGCTGTTTTTTAAATAGAATATCTACATAGGCATAGAGAGGCCCATTATCAGCAACCATCAGTCCTGTGTTCCAATGGCACGTTGTGTTAGCTAATCCAAGCTAGAAAACCCTTTTGCAATTATGTTAGCACAGTTGTAAACTGGCAGCTTCATTAAATAGTACCCGCAAAACACCAGTCTCAACCTCAACAGTGAAGAGGCGACTCCGGGATGCTGGCCCTCTGGGCAGAGTTGCAAAGAAAAAGCCATATCTCAGACTGGCCAATAAAAAGAAAAGATTAAGATGGGCAAAAGAACACAGACACTGGACAGAGAAATTCTGCCTAGAAGGCCAGCATCCCGGAGTCGCCTCTTCACTGTTGACGTTGAGACTGGTGTTTTGCGGGTACTATTTAATGAAGCTGCCAGTTGAGGACTTGTGAGGCATCTGTTTCTCAAACTAGACACTGAAATGTACTTGTCCTCTTGCTCAGTTGTGCACGGGGGCCTCACACTCCTCTTTCCATTCTGGTTAGAGACAGTTTGCTCTGTTCTGTGAAGGGAGTAGTACACGTCATTGTACGAGATCTTCTGTTTCTTGGAAATTTCACGCATGGAATAGCCTTCATTTATCATCACAAAAATAGACTGACAAGTTTCAGAAGAAAGTTATTTGTTTCTGGGCATTTTGAGCCTGTAATTGAACCCAGAAATGCTGTTGCTCCAGATACTCAACTAGTCTAAAGAAGGCCAGTTTTATTGCTTCTTTAATTAGGACAGCAGTGTTCAGCTGTGCTAACATAATTGCAAAAGTGTTTTCTAATGATCAATTAGCCTTTTAAAATGATGAACTTGGATTAGCTAACACAACGTGCCATTGGAACACAGGAGTGATGGTTGCTGATAATGGGCCTCTGTACGCCTATGTAGATATTCCATTAAAAAATCTGTCATTTCCAGCTACAATAGTCATTTACAACATTAACAATGTCTACACTGTATTTCTGATCAATTTGATGTTATTGTAATTGACAAAAAATGTGCTTCTCTTTCAAAAAAAATGACATTTCCAAGTGACCTCAAACTTGGAACGGTAGTGTACATCTTTAAATGTAACTTTGCACCACCATAATTCATAACTTCTGTCTTTCGTTCTTGCAAAATAAATTGAAATTAAACAAAAATGTAAATACGCAACAGATAATTCGTTTTTTGTTCAATTTATTACACATTGGACCTCATGTTATGAGTCATTAACAATTCAGGATTTAAACAGAAACAGAAATAAATCAACCCTAACAGGCTTCAATTACAAGAACAGTTGTCAAAACAGTTATATTACAAGTACAAATCTTCAATAAAAAATTGGAAAGTCCGTGCTGTCCATGACGAATGGGCAGGATACAAGATCATATTGAGAAACACAACAATAATAATAACAACAGATAAAGGTCTTTAAAACAGTTCATAAACTGAGGCTAAATGTATATAACATGATATCATCACGTACTATGGATACAAACACACTAGTCCATATTGTCAGAACAGAAGATCATCATCATCATCATCATCATTAAAAACACCACTGAAACAGAGGAAGAACAAAACTACAGTCAGTTATTTCATACATTTTTGTCAAATAGAAACAAACTTGGAGTCAAATATCAGGAGTCTAAAATAAATGACATAGATCTAATCAGAAATGTAATCAACAAGTGTATACCTACTGTATATATGTGAGAAAACATAAAACCATACTTTTTTTTTAACAAACTGGAGTGAGTCAGATGTGAGGAGTCTACCAGTAATGGAAGGAAGGATCTTATCACGATTGTAACCAGTAAATATAGTATGTGAGAAAACCTGAACAATCCTATTGTGAAGAAAGACACAATTATGGTGTGAGGGAATCCATCAAGTGACTCATTGTATTGTGTCTCATAGACCTACCAACTGCTAATTAGAGAAAGGTCACTGACTCACTGCAAGAAATATGCCTGCGACTATCTCTAGGCTAGTTTCCCCCCACACTATCTGTCTGTATCTCTGTCCGTCCGTTTTGTCTGTCTCCCAGACGAAATGAGGTAAACGCCTGCTCTCTCTAGAGGAAGGAAATGGCTAAAACAGTAATATAATGTGTGTGTGTTAAGTACATTTGTTCACTTTTACCATGCTTCTTCTGCATACTGTTTGATTTATACCATCTTCAGACATGCTTTTGCTGCATAGTTGTAGTCAGGCGGAAGCCATATTGTCATCTGGATGGCCATTCCAGTACTATCATTAAGTCACTATAACCTCCTGGGTTAAAAAACAACTACTACTACCAAATCTCAGTGCCAAAGTTGTGTAGACAGAATGCATGGAGAAAGAGTTCAAACAACTACCTCTACATAACCACAGTGCCAAAGTTGCGTTGACAGGATACATTAATGCAGAGGCTTTGGTTTAGGGCACTCAAGAGCTTAAATTAGAGAAGGTGCCTCTTAAAACCGATCCTTACATTCTGTAAACAACACCCACTTCCTGATACCCACTATACCAACCAGTTTCTCTATGTGCTTTCAAACATGTGCTTGTCAATTAGTAAAATAATCAAAACAGTCATGGTCAACATGAAATAACAATCAGGAAGATTCCTGATTTCTATTACATCTTACATAACCCAACTGAGTCAAACAAGAACCCTTCTAATCAAATTGGTATCTTTAATTTACAACCTATAGAAACTATGAGAATTGAAAGGTTTGGAACATTTGTGAAACATCAGAGCACAGTTGAACAATATATGGATGGTGTTCAATATATATATTTATATATATTTACAAAAAATATATATATATTGGGGATTGGAAATAATGCGGACAATTAAATTGATGGAAAATAAATAAATTAATTGGTAGCCCATGTTTGGTTGCACAAGTTATTATTATAAACTATTTGTAATCCCTGCTGTATTTTCTCTAATAATTGAAACAATACATTTACTACATAGCGCAGAATATAATGAGTCTCACTGGAAAGAAAACATGAATTAATAATATATAACATATGCCATTTAGCAGACGCTTTTATCCAGACATTTTACGAATGGGTGGGTTGGGAATTTCCATGACTGACATTACTTTAATCATTTTTGTGACAGAACAAACTATAGTTTACCTTTGCTACAAACACGTTTGGCACCAAAAAACTATACACCAATCGGGTTGTTTTCTTTTGTTTGTTTGATACACATTTAGGTATTGAGATGACATCAATTATTAGATTGTACTCATAGTACCACAATGTAGAAATAGACTAAAGAACAATTATAATCAAACCAATATTATTTTTTACCTTTTTATACAGCCAAAATATTAGACATACCCACTCATTCTATGGTTTTTCTTTATTTTTACTATTTTCTACATTGCAGAATAATAGTAAAGACATCAAAACTATAAAATAAAACATATGGAATCATGTAGTAACCATGTAGTAACCAAATCCACCCTTTCCCTTGATGATAGCTTTGCACACTATTGGTATTCTCTCAACCAGCTTCACGAGGTAGTCACCTGGAATGCATTTACCAGGTGTGCCTTGTTAAAAGTTAATTTGTGGAATTTCTTTCCTTCTTAATGCGTTTGAGCCAATCAGTTGTGTTGTGAAAAGGTAGTGGTGGTATACAGAAGATAACCCTATCTGGTAAAAGACTAAGTCCATATTATGGCAAGAATATCTCAAATAAGCAAAGAGAAACAACCGTCCATCATTACTTTAAGACATGAATGTCAGTCAATCCGAAGTTTCTTCAAGTGCTGTCGCAAAAACCATCAAGCGCTATGATGAAACTAGCTCTCGTGAGGACTGCCATAGACCTAGAGTTACCTTTGCTGCAGAGGATAAATTCATCAGAGTTAACTGCACCTCAGTTTGCAGCCCCAAAAAATGCTTCACAGAGTTCAAGTAACAGACACATTTCAACATCAACTGTTCAGAGGAGACTGTGTGAATCAGGCCTTCATGGTCGATTTGCTGCAATAAAAACACTACTAAAGGACACCATTAAGAAGAAGAGACTTGCTTGGACCAAGAAACACCAGCAATGGACATTAGACTGGTAGAAATCTGTCCTTCGGTCTGATGAGTCCAAATTTGAGAGATTTTTGGTTCCAACCGCCGTGTCTTTGTGAGACGCAGAGTAGGTGAACAGATGATATCCGCATATATTTGTTTTTCAACAGAACAATGAGCCAAGACACACCTTCAGGTTGTGTAAGGACTATTTGACCATGAAGGAGAGTGATGGAGTGCTGCATCAGATGACCTGGCCTCCACAATCAACCAACCTCAACCCAATTGAGATTGTTTGGACTGAGTTGGGCTGCAGAGTGAAGAAAAAGCAGCCATATGTGGGAACTCCCTCAATACTGTTGGAAAAGCATTCCTCGTGAAGCTGGTTGAGAGAATGTCAAGACTGTGCAATAGCTGTCATCAAGGCAAACAGTTATTTGTTAACACCTTTTTGGTTACTACATGATTCCATAAGTGTTATCTCATAGTTTTGATGTCTTCACTATTATTCTACAATGTAGAAAATAGTCAATATAAAGAAAAACTCTTGAATGAGTATGTGTGTCCAACCTTTTGACTGGTACTGTATATCTGTCCAATATCCAGCAGTACAACCATTAAAAAAAAACAGTAGAATAAGTAGCTACATGACTGCCTACATGTACTGTAAACGCTGACTTATTGGATTTTGTTGAATAATGTTCAATAACGCAAATAATACGTTTGGATTTAGATCAAACTCCTCAGCAATATTCAATAAAATAATCCTTGTATAAAGAGCATATTGAAAGTCACCCCATTACAAATTGCTCCGGTGTACCTCTGGCTTATGATAGACAAGACAATAAGGAAATGAGTAGTTGATTATTGGTCCACCGAGGGTCATATTCTCCTATTCTGGAGAAGAGGTCTGGACGCTGCAGGATAAGGAAAACTCCCAAACCACAACAATACTAGTTCTATACCTAATTTGTATTCTGGTGGGAAATACAAACTTTACATGAGCAGATAGAGGACTGTGCTGTACAGTTTCAAACCAACCCCAGAGAACAGAACACGATAAGAAGGTGCTGAAGAAGTGCGGTACGTTCAGCTGAGAGAGGAAAACTATGGGAACAGGAGTAATGAGAATACACTTCGATGGAAGAGGTAAGAGAACCAAGACTGACTAGGAGAAAACAAAGCGAGAGGTAAGGGTGGTTCGGAGTCTGTGTGCTATTCAACTCTTCGTTGTTCCATAGAAAGACACTCGGGTGCTATGCTCCAACATTGTTACAATGTGCTCGTATTATGTGCTGATCATATTTGTTGATTCAATGAACCGCTATAAACTCGATGGACACTATTTGACTGGTTAAAACCACCCCTTTAAGCTCTTGTTCATTACTCCTGAAAATGTAATGGTTTATGTCGAGAAGATATACAACATAGCTACTATTTTCAAATGAGTTTGTTGCCTTGTTTGGCTTGGTTACTATGACAGTTAATGTTTGGTGAAAGAACTACACATTTGACTGTGTCACAATGTTTTTTTTTTGTTACTGCCGCACAAAAGGAGAAAGGAAGGGCAGACGGCTTTAGACATTCCACAATTCCTTCCACTGTCCTTCAGTTCCTATCTTACCCCATATCCTTCAGTTCTCTTTCTCTGTCTCTCTGGGGAACATCAACTGCATTCAAAGTGTGGTTTCCATGTGGGGCCTCTCATCAAAGAGCTCTGCAGTGCTGAGCAGAAACGTCAGTGTGTTTAGGCCGAGTCCCTGTGAGAGCGCTGTGATCACATTCCATCAGCCTCAACCCAAAGATAGATACACTGGAAAACGGCAGTCTGCTATTCCACTCAGACAACAATCTTCCCCTTTGGGGACTCACGTGAGAAGATCAGCTCAGGATAAAAACCAAACCAAAGCCTCCCAAGTAGTAGGTCTGACTCCAGATCAGCATTACTTTCACAAATAACTTTCACAAATAACTGACGATGCTGATCCAGGATCTGGTCTTAGGACTGGGAGCAGTCTGTGGCTACACTTGAGGGAAAGTGAAGACTGAGAGAGAGACTCAGTGGGGTTATGTTTCTCCTTAGGCTCAGGCGGACAGAACAGACAGGAAGTAAGATCAGTAGGAGAGATAGAAGAGGCCCAAACCAAACCTGGGCCGTTCCGCTAGGGTCACATGTGGTTCTGCTCAGGGGCTAGCAGGACGCCTGGGGGAGGGGCAGGAGCCCTGGCTGTCAAAACTGGCCGTCCGCGTTTTCCACTGCAGTACACAGACAGACAGACAGACAGACAGACAGACAGACAGACACACAGACAGACAGACAGACAGACAGACAGACAGACAGACAGACAGACACGCACACACAGATAGAAGATAGATATTACACTGTTACAATATCTGACATTGATTTTATCCGACATGTGATCGTTGAAAAAAAGTATATTTTACTATATACAATATAGTACGTATAGTAAATATAGTCTACACATTATTCTTTACACACTGCAATGTGCTGTATGAACTAACCTCTTTCTCTGATTTCTTGGCCTCCAGTAGGGGGTGCCAGTGTGCAATGGGCTTGCGTGGGTACGCCAGCATCTCGTTCCAGTGGCCCTTGCCAAGCCCCTCAGCACTGCACCCCACACGGTTCACACCAATGATTTCATTGTGACCAACCCTGCAGGAGCCAGACAGCACACACAACATCGCACAACGACAACACAACATTACAGCTAATCCTGCTCTTCAGACACACTACATTACAAAATGCAGGGTTGATTCTATAGCTGAATTTCTATTACATGCAGCGGTGTAAATGGAGAAGAAAATAAATTCTGTGAACCCACCAACGTAAAATAGTGGAATTCACCTGAAATAAACTAATTTGGCAAATCCAACTCTTATTACATACATTTTGTTATCAGAGGATAATAATAATAATAATAATAATATATGCCATTTAGCAGACGCTTTTATCCAAAGCGACTTACAGGATACATTTGCAAGAAGTGAGGGAGAGGTGAGGTGATCATGTCGCGGTTGTAATTCATGTGAATAGAGCTGAGTCATCTAGGTGGTTAAAAGGGGACATTTCCATATCTCTTTGAGAGATTATGTCTGAAATGTAAATGCGATGAAGAAAGGGTTTGTGCTCAACAACCACAAACGATAACGGCACCAACAAACTCCTCTCTGGATTGGCTCAGACCAATGGTGATGTTTGTTCTCCCTCGTCATAATCCCTACACCCACAAAATAATCCTAGATCGAAGGGACTGACAAAACAAAGGACAACTTGATAACCACAGTAGACTCGGTTTGCCAGTTAGCAACACACACGTGTATTAATAAACTAGCACACCTGCACCCATTTAACCAGCCATGTTTGTTGATAAAGACGACTCTCAGAGCATCCCTTCAGCCAGCGAAGTGAATGTCCTGACTCCTGACCTTTTCTTTCTCTTTGTTGTCCAGTTTGTTTAAAAAAAAATAGACAACACACAGAGTGCTCTATTCGAGGAGGCGTATCGTGCAAACTGCACAGATACAGAATACTCCTCTGAGAGAAGCGTCTGAGTTAAATGTTTTGACAATGTTTCAGCAGACGTAAAACTGATTTCAATCAAACATTGTCTCTCTTGACAGACTCCCACCAAGTGGCTGGAAAGTGTGCACGGCAGATTTGTATTGACAGTGAAGTCGGAAGTTTACATACACTTAGGTTGGAGTCATTAAAACTCGTTTTTCAACCACACCACAAATTTCTTGTTAACAAACTATAGTTTTGGCAAGTTGGTTAGGACATCTACTTTGTGCATGACACAAGTCATTTTTCCAACAATTGTTTACAGATAGATTATTTCACTTATAATTCACTGTCTCACAATTCCAGTGGGTCAGAAGTTAACATAACTTGTGCCTTTAAACACCTTTGAGAATTCAAGAAAAATATGTCATGGCTTTAGAAGCTTCTGATAAGCTAATTGACACCATTTGAGTCAATTGGAGGTGTACCTGTGGATGTATTTCAAGACCTACCTTCACACAGTAAAATGAGTCCTATATCGACATAACCCGAAAGGCCGCTCAGCAAGGAAGAAACCACTGCTCCAAAACCGCCATAAAAAAAGTCAGACTATGGTTTGCAACTGCACATGTGGACAAAGATCGTACTTTTTGGAGAAATGTCCTCTGGAGAAATGTCCTCTAGTCTGATGAAATAAAAATAGAACTGTTTGGCCATAATGACCATCGTTATGTTTGGAGGAAAAAGGGGGAGACTTGCAAGCCGAAGAACACCATCCCGATCGTGATACACAGGGGTGGCAGCATCATGTTGTGGGGGTGCTTTGCTGCAGGAGGGACTGGTGCACTTCACAAAATAGATGGCATCATGAAGTAGGAAAATTATGTGGATATATTGAAGCAACATCTCAAGACATCAGTCAGAAAGTTAAAGCTTGGTCGCAAATGTCTCTTCCAAATAGACAATGACCACAAGCATACTTCCAAAGTTGTGGCAAACTAGCTTAAGGACAACAAAGCCCTGACTTCAATCCTATAGAAAATGTGTGGGCAGAACTGAAAAAGCGTGCACGAGCAAGGAGGCCTACAAAACCTGACACAGTTACACCAGCTCTGTCAGGAGGAATGGGCCAAAATTCACCCAACTTATTGCGGGAAGCTTGTGGAAGGCTACCCCAAAACATTTGACCCAAGTTACAATTTAAAGGCAATGCTACCAAATACTAATTGAGTGTATGTAAACTTCTGACCCACTGGGAATGTGATGAAAGAAATAAAAGCTGAAATAAATCATTCTCTCTACTATTATTCTGACATTTCACATTCTTAAAATAAAGTGGTGATCCTAACTGACAGGGAATTCATACTAAGATTAAATGTCAGGATTTGTGAAAAACTGAGTTTAAATGTAGTTGGCTAAGGTGTATGTAAACTTCCGACTTACCAATATATTACCAATATATATATTTGAAACAGTACGTACAAGTCATAGTCCATGACTGAGATGTGCAGGCTGACGTGGTCCATGCTGTCTGGGGGGATGTCGAAGATGATGGCCTCGTTGTACGTGGGGTTCAGAGTGTTCTTCTTGATGGTTGTCTTCTTCTTTTTCAAACGCCTCCCGTCACAGACGAGAGACACTTTGACGTAGGGATCTGCCAATGAGAGAAAGGAAAGGTATGAGGTGCTTATAACAAATCTAAATTCTATATTCTATAACTACATTATCTTGAGATTAATCCTCAAATCAAATTTCCTGCAAACAGTCTGTCACGAGAGACATGCTGAGAGAATGAGATGACAAGTTTTTGTCTTTCAATGCTTGGATGTTAGTCTCTGTTAGTGTGATTTTTCGATAGAGATAGTGTAGATCTACCTCTATAACACTTGACATGCAGGCATTGTCTCAGCATTTGAGAATCGAATGCTATTCTAATTACTGTAGGCCTTCAGTGACCTCACCTTAACTCAAACACATCAGTTTTGATACAGCAGCTGCGGCGATCAATTTCATTTCCCATATGTATTTCCCATGTGTATTTCCCATATGTATTTCCCATGTGTATTCCCACTCCTGCTCTACTTAAACCTAAATATAGCAATACCATCCTTGAAAATGTCTGGAATAATTCGCTGTACATTAAATATTGATGAGTCAACATCTCAAGTGTTGAAAGTGGAGGAAGTGAAGGCATTCGACAGAGTGCTTTAACGGGATAAAGTGAAACATTATTGCGGTGAATACTGATTTCAATCTTCATCTGTCAGCTCCTATGATATATTATGCCAGTATAATAGTCAGATGTAAGCTGCCCTCGATTCATAAACAAAATATAAGGAGGGCTTGCTTTGCAACCAAATATGCTTCAGGGTACCGTTGATTAGCCATGGTTTACTGCACACAGACCCAGTTCAATTCAGCAACAACTGGGAGACATGTAAATCCTCTGAGGAGGGATGTATAACTTGTCAATTGTAAATAAAGATGAGAGGTATATAATAACATGTCTTATTTTGGGTTACAACCTGATTCATGACATTTAACTCACAGTGAATGTCACTTTCATTTCGAAGCAAACATATTTCCTGCAATGGTATCTGGTTATTGATAACATAAATGGAATATGGAACAGCAGACTTTTAGGTTGTGTCTCAAATGGCACCCCATTCCCTACATCGTGCACTACTTTTTCCCAAAGCCCTATACAGCATATAGAGAATAGGCTGCCATTTGGGATGCAAACTTACATAACAGAACACCGCCTGAAACCTCATAGAAATAAGCTGCTGGAGATGACATCTTCATATTGCCACTGATGAATATGAATAGATTCCCACAGAACTAGAAGCGGTAGAGAGGACTTCCCTTAGTTTGCTGTTTTTATTTGACATTTTATGTGACTGTATTTATAATTTCGTATGTAACAGTCAGGGTAGGGTGTATTTCTACTTTGAGTCATTACCACAAACAATGAGTCACACATATGCACGTAGACATGGACACACACACACACACACACACACACACACACACACACACACACACACACACACACACACACACACACACACACACACACACACACACACACACACACACACACACACACACACACACACACACCTACCCGAGTATCCCGTGATATCCATGGCCTTGAGGTTCCTGCACTTGATGACCGTGAGGGTGAGTCGTCCAGCAGTGGGCAGGTAGCATAGTGAGAACATGATCTCTCCCAGGTCCACACTCTCCTGTGGGAGCAAACAGAAAAAAAATGAAAGTTACACACACATACACAGCACTGGAAGGATTCCTTCAGGCCCTACTGACGCAAGGGCAAAAACACTAGGATGGAAATGGATTGTAAAGCCAAAGTCATTACAATATCCCTCAAGAGCTGTATTTGTGTGAAGCCTGCCATCGCACACAGAACTGACTATCAGGCTCACGCTCAAGAAGTTAAAATGAAAAATCTGCAGGACAGTGACAAATGGGCACTCTATGGCCCTTTTGTGGAATTACACATCTAAAGACATACAACATAGAAAGTTATAGTGGGTTACAGGAAACGAAGCTAAGGAACTATGTGGAGACTGCAGTAATGTTCTCAAATCAGTTAGTTTAAGCATTGCCCCTTTGCCCTCTCTGTCTGAAGGCAATATGACCTGTTATTAATGCCTCCTCTCAGTAAAAAAGTATTACTTTTCAGGGTATTAGTGCAGCGTTGTAGCCAAAGGGCAAGGATTAAAGCGGGGGTTGGGTGTGGGGCGAAGGCATGGGCTGCAAGTGTCAATGTTATTTGGGAAAATGCAAAAATCTGGGTTTGAGCCAGGATTAGTGTTCAAATGTAAAATATGGCTCAGGTCAGATCGTTTTTTTGAGTTCTGAAGCAATACAACCACACCCGTTTAATTCCTCTGAGTTTCTAGTCAGCCACTGTCATTTAGTACTATGTCACCACAGGATGAAGCAGTGGAAACAGTAGGCCTACCTACACATTTCTATTATGTATTACAGATATTGATTAATCTCCCTCTAACCGGTCAATGATTAGTAAGCAAACCCTCCCGAAATAGTTTGTATGGATCAAACATGCTCTAAGACAGTGCCTGATGTCAAGAATTATTTGGCTCCGTCCTTCTCCCAGCCCGCCCCCTCTAGACTCTTTATCTTCCTAATGCCTGTGGGTTGGTATTATCGATGCATTCCCATGATCTTTTAACTATTAACAGAGTAAAGCTGCCGGCTGATACTCTTCTCCACACAAACCCCCCTCTGACCAGCGTTTGGGGTTCTCAGCTCTATTCTCAGCTCTATTCTCAGCTCTATTCTCAGCTCTATTCTCAGCTCTAAACATTTACATTTGTAAACAGTCCTTTCGTCCATCCCAAGGCTCAGGCTCATGTTATACAGGTACATGCTCCTAAACCCCCCCGTATTGTTTAATCTACTGCGTCCTTAATGAAACAATTCATGAGACATTTCCAACCCTCTTGTCTGCATACTGCGTACTTAACTTTGCAATTGCCTACAAGATGGTGAGCTAGGGAGTTTTGGCAGTGAGTCATTTCCTTGTTCAATAAAATGTGTGTGCTGAGCAACGAGGCAACTGCTTTCTGCCACTTTAGCAATAACTACTAGATTATTGAGCGGTGCCTCCAAAGGCAGCTGAAGTTCAACAATACGGGCCACAGATAATTCTCTGGCTGAAGTGCCTTCCAGTGAAGAGAAGCATCGAATAGATTCCCAACCGATGCCAACAACATAGTGCACTGCTGCACTTAGCACAACAAGACATCCTCATGACACCATCAAAAAAGGATTAGTGTAAAAATGAATGACCACTTTTAGTATGTCGTTGGAAGGATCACATTTTTTTTGTTGTTGCCCAGACAGTTTCACGACCTTTGCGATGATTACAAGTACTTTTTTTCTGGGGGGCATAATGATTTGAATGAGGTTATTATTCTAACTGGTTACACATGTGAACAATGTTAACTCTCGGCTGGTCCCAGATCTGTTTGTGCTCTCTTGCCACCTCCTATGCCAAACAATGGCCATAGGAGTTGGCAAGACAGCACAAACAGATCTGGGACCAGACTATGTCAAGTCTGCTTTAAGTGAGAGACAAACAGACATATGTTCTTACAGTTGTGGTGTACTGAATGTCCCTCCAAATGTCCGTCTCCCTGGAGAGGTCTGACGTCTCAACGAGGTTATCCACCACCACCTCCCCGATCATATCATGTCTGGAGAACCTGTCAAAGTCAAACACGCTCATGTGGAGCTTCCTAACAGCCAGCTCATCATAAGGCACGGGGAACTGGAAGGACTCGTCGAACGTGGGGTTGAGCGTCTTCCGGTGGACGCGCGTCTGGAACTTCTTGCGATCAGGGAGAAGATAGATTTTGACGTAGGGGTCGGAGCTGCCGCACAGGTCCTTGGCGGGCAGGTCGAAGGCTTTGAGGATGTTGACCAGGAGGGCCTCATTTTCATAATCGTACTTCAGTGAGAAGTTGATCTTCCCACAGTTCTTGGCGTTGCTGTTCTTGGCGGACTCGTCAGTGTCCAGGGTCTTCTGTCTGTAGAGCTCGGGTTTGATGCGCCCGATGCTGGTGGGCTGCTCGTCCTCGTCAAAATAGTCATTGCCAAGGTCCAGGCTGATCGACTGCATCTGTCTGGGCAGGTGCCTTTTGAACGAGCTGTGTCTGCAGAGACAGAGGAGACGGAGGAGAGAGAGGGGGGAAAATACGAGAACCTTATAAAACCATGCAATCGGCAGTAGCAAAGGGCAGTGTATACAAAAGCAGAGGGAGTGGAGAGAGAGGGGGAAATATAAACAGCTTCATTATGGTGCCTGGAGGAGTCAGTGTTTGAAGAATTGTGCTTGATTGCCCAGCAGGTGATTTCAATTCCAAGTGATTTTTGAATCTTAATAGTGTTTCTGCAACCTAGAACCGTATGGTCCTCGATGCAATTTATTTTACTCAGTAGTACAAATGGTCCTCATCTTAGGGTCTGTTATTCAATACGGGTATGGGGTCTTACAAGACAACAGCACATAGAGATTATGTTATTGAAAAACAATTTGAGATACATCCAATAATCAGACCCCCTGTTGGAGTTGTGGCTATGTGAAATATGGTATTGTTTTACTGGTGTTTCCCCCCACGCTTAACTGTATTCCATTACTTCTCATGAAGTGATCTGGAGATTATAATTACCATATTTTAAATTAACAGCACCAAATGGCTCACAGGCAGAAAGTATATGGGCTTGGGAGGACCAAAACAAAATGAAACTTAATTGCCTTTTTGCACTGTGATAATCATGTAGAAACTGTATTTTTAAACGGCTGCGGAATAACAAATTGGATTCGGATAAAAAATGAATGAACTTCCTTAGTGCAGTTATTAGGAGATTCGTGAGGTCCCTATGAGGATTCTTTATAACTGACGATTGATATTTCTGATGACTACCAGACCCATTCAGTTTTCTGTATGTATTTGTGTGTCTATGTTAGTGTGTGCATGTGTGTGTGTGTGTGTGCGTGTGTGTGCGTGTGTGCGCATGTGTGTGTGTGTGCGTGTGTGTGTGTGTGCGTGTGTGCGGCTGTGGAATACTCAAGTGGATTCAGGTAGATTAAAAGTGCATTTTCTATCTTTGTTGCCATTATGTAAATATTTGGCCTGTACTGTCTGGTTCCTATGAGGGTTACCAATTCCTGGGATTCTTTAGAACTGACTATTGATATTTCTGCTAACTAACTGAGCCTTTTAGTTTTCTGACCACGCCTCTGTGTGTGCGTATGTTTGTGTGTTTATGTATTCATGTCGATGGCGCGAGTGTGTGCTAACCTGGAGGAGGAAGCAGGCTCAGTGGCCTGCCGCTGCATGCGTTGAGTACGCCTCATAAAGTGTTCCCTCATTGACAGCTGCACCTCCGCTGGGATATCTGGTGACGTGTGGCTTATCTTCACAGCAGCCTCCAGGAAACCCACGGAACCCATCGGGTCCTTCACTTTCTCCGTTGCCATGGTGACCGGTGACTTCTGCTGGTTGGGGCTTGGGAGGAACTGGTGCTGGGGCTGAGGAGGGTAGATGTGGAGGTGGAAGGGGGGGCGGTCGTCTGGGGGACCGCAGGCCGGGGTCAGGGCTGCAGAGCTGGAGGAAAGGGCTGCTGCCGCCTTGTTCTGCCAGTAAGGCACCCAGCACAGCTTCCAGGAGGCGAAGGCACAAAGAGTCAACAGGACCAAGCCACACACCACAAACACGCTGAGTAGGAGGCCAAAAGTGACATCTGGAGCAGATCCGCAGGGACCAAACGCAGGATCACACAATATGGACAAACAGATGGTGGAGACAGTGAGAAGAAAATCAGAATCAATTAGATTGAAACACAAAATATGGAACAGTAGATCAGTATGGCACAGCGGGTGCAGCATCACATTAACACTGTAGATTGGTATTGCTGTATCAGTGGCAATGAAATACTGGCGGTAGGGCAGCCAAATGTTTACTATCCAACCTGTTTTCGGAAGATTGATGATCATATTATACATTTGTCTTCATTGCTGTATGGATGTGTGTGATATATACATAAAAGCTCATCCTTAGAAATGGACTCTGCATGAGAGGATAAAGTGCCACTGTTTCACCCCAGCTTCCTTTGTTATTGTTTTTGTTCCGTGAACGAAACAGAGGTGAGGTGCGTCGAGCAGTGTGGTCCACAAAAAGTTCTGTACATATTGTGTTGTTCTATCAATGATGCCCGAGGGGGGAAAAACAGTGTTGGTTGTTTGCAGTAACTTCTTTGTTGTTGAACTATCTTAAACAAATGTGGCAGTTCCCCCATTAAGGATTACAGCTTTAAAGCAGTAAAAAGATAACACACACACACACACACACACACACACACACACACACACACACACACACACACACACACACACACACACACACACACACACACACACACACACACACACACACACAGTTGTTATCGCAGTAGCACACACTTTGTTAGACTTGCAACTGAGTTAAAAAAAAGTAATTACAGTTAACTCTGATAAATCATAAATAGGCATATCATCTATTTCAATAGCAACAAAGACTCTTGGGATAACTGCTGCAGAGATAGTTGCATCAATGAATGGGGTGTGTTTCTAGCCTATCTGTACGTGTGTGGGTGTTAAGACGAGACGGGGGTGGGGTGGGCTTGGAACAACCCAAGTCATTTCTTTTTCAAGATTATGAATGTGCTTTCTGGAAGAACAAATGGGATCCAAAGACCTGGAGAGCCAACGAAAATGCTGACAGGCAGCACCAAGCAAACATGAATATGAATTGAGAAGGCATAGAGAAAACATCACACTGTTGGCTTGGCTTCTCCCAGTGTTATATAGTAAATATATTCTTGATGCAATGTAATTATTTTTCTCCACCTGATACTTGCCAACGTTTCCATACTTCTACAGTGGAAAATGGACTTTCATTTCTTCGGTTTGCTGCAGCATTCGTTCTTTTCTGCTGCAGTCTTGATTACTCTGATTTGTCTGCAATAATTCACACTGAACAGTCCCTGAGCATCTTGGGGCTTTCTAAGTGTATTCTGACTCCAATCCCAACATAATTCCCAACTGTTAGATAGATAAGACGACCTGCTCCGAGGCAGATTCAATTAGTTCCTTTTAGAAAATTCAGCTGGCTCAACTGTTTCTCAGTTTAATGGACAAATATGAGCATATGTTAAACATTATTACTGCAGGATATTTGTTTGTTCAACAGTTACATTATAGCCAATGACATAATATTTAAAGAGGAAGATTTGCAAGTGGTTCAAATGAAACATGGATGCAATATCAGCATGGATTCTTCTTTTTCTACATTTGATCCTTTCAGAATCCTTTCACACTTTACCTGATCTTGTATTATTATTATTAGATATCTTCATGCATGCTTTACGGTTTCGAGTGCACTTATAACTTTCAAATGTCCACAGATAAAAAAACGGTTCATTTTTACTCAGACGAAAACTCTCATGTTCAGAAACCATCCATCAAATCATTTTTTAAATTGAGTGTCCAGCACGGAGCGCTTTAGGCTTATCCAAGATGGAGACTAGATTTCCAAGACTGGGGGATTTGTGCCTCTGCTCCTAGGGGATTTCAACATTATCCCCAGCCATGACTTCTCCTTGTCAACTACCATTCCTCACAGCTCTGCACAAAGGACAGTGTTGACCAACCTATCACTGGCACATTTTTCAGTTGCTGTGATGAAAAATGAGAAGATACAGTAGATTGATGGTTTATGTTGACCATCTGAAGGGAGCATAGACTGGATATTTTATGTCGCTGAAATGGTCTACGATGGCTGAGAAGAATTGTCCCAAGATATGTAACCACCGATAACATTAAACACATTACCAATTGGTTGATAAAGGGATAGCTCAGTCTTCCAGTCATTGCGCTAACACTTGTTAGTATCCGATTAATTATCCTAAGCACATATTTATTTCCCAATATGACAGCATAACCGGACATTGAATCATCGGAATACGGAGCCAAATACTGCGTGCACTGACAGTCTGTCTTCCGCACATTAGATCGTTGACATACAGTTATCAGAGCTCTATTTGCTCTACATATAGTGGTGTCCACACTAGAGACAGTGATTTACGCCCACAGCTTTAGAGGCAGTGAAGTTCTATTTTCTCTCTGTGTGATGTAATGTACACACTAGACAGTGGTGCAGCTGTAGATACTGGGCAGCGAGGCGAAGGCCCACTGGGGGCTGATCATGGTGCAGTCTTTTGTGTTCCTTCACAGACAGACAGACAGACAGACAGACAGACAGACAGACAGACAGACAGACAGACAGACAGACAGACAGACAGACAGACAGACAGACAGACAGACAGACAGACAGATAGACAGATAGACAGACAGACAGATAGACAGATAGATAGACAGATAGACAGATAGATAGATAGATAGATAGATAGACAGATAGACAGATAGATAGATAGATAGATAGATAGATAGATAGATAGACAGCGTGGGAACGGACTGACCTCAGGATTTAAAACACTATTGATGATCACATCCTCCCAAGACAGATCAGCTTTTACAATCAACCAACAGGAATTGTTCAGGACGCCTTCTCATGACAGAACCAGTCAGCTTAGGCTACTCAATCGATACTCTCAGAGGTTGACACGACTGTGTGAAGATCTCCTTCAGGTGTGGATTTAGAAAGGTGAGGAAGAAAATATTGAAGTATGATGCAGTGATAGATGATTGACTACTGCTATTTTAATAGCACAGACATAGCATCTGTGCTTTATCTCTAAGCCAGCTGGAGTACTCCCAATGGTTTAAACATCAATATGTTGTCTTGCATTATTGGCTCTCTCTGGGCCAATATTTTTTTGAATCATTACATTACACCATGATGTAAATGAGAAAGGTCCAACCACAGTAAATACTAACGACAGCTGGTGGAGCAGTGGTACATGTACAGTGCCTTGCAAAAGTGGTGTTTTTCCTATTTTATTGCATTACAACCTGTAATTTAAATGGATTTTTATTTGGATTTCATGTAATGGACATACACAAAATAGTCCAAATTAGTAAAGTGAAATGAAAAAAAAAAAGTTGTTCAAAAATTATTATTTTTTAAATTTAAAAGGAAAATTGGTGCGTGCATATGTATTCACCCCCTTTGCTATGAAGTCCCTAAATAAGATCTGGTGCAACCAATTACCTTCAGAAGACACATAATTAGTTAAATAAAGTCCATCTGTGTTCAATCTAAGTGTCACATGATCTGTCACATGATCTCAGTATATATACACCTGTTCTGAAAGGCCCCAGAGTCTGCAACACCCCTAAGCAAGGGGCACCACCAAGCAAGCGAAACCATGAAGACCAAGGACCTCTCCTAACAGGTCAGGGACAAAGTCATGGAGAAGTACAGATCAAGGTTGGGTTCTAAAAAAAATATCAGAAACTTTGAACATCCCACGGAGCACCATTAAATCCATTATTAAAAATTTGAAAAAATATGTCACCATAACAAACCTGCCAAGACAGGGCCACCCGCCAACACTCACAGACCAGACAAGGAGCGCATTAGTCAGACGTGTGTTTCATCGAAAAGCGCAAGAAAAACTGATCACTGAAAACTGGAAAATATATCAATGCGCCACTTGCATGTATTGTCTATTAAAAAGCAAATTACATGGGGCTGAGATTGCAAGTCCTACAGCTTCCACACGATGTCGCCAGTCTTGTCAATTGCCTGCGCTTTGTTTCTTGGTCAAACGAGTGAGAGAGAGCCCATTCCTTCCGGTCTCCGACAGGATGTTTTGGATGAGAAATTTCCGACCATGATTTGAAGACGTGGAGCTATTGAATACACATCGCCCCGTGATCAATTTGATAGATTATTAACGTTTACTAATACCTAAAGTTGGATTACAAAAGTATTTCGAAGTGTTTTGTGAAAGTTTATCATCGACTTTTTTAATTTAAAAAAATTACGTTGCGTTTTAAAACGCTGTTTTTTTATGGATCACACAATCTTCATAGATCGATATTTAGGGTATATATGGACTGATTTAATCGAAAAAAAGACCCAATAGTGATGTTTATGGGACATCTAGGAGTGCCAACAAAGAAGATCGTCAAAGGTAATGAATGTTTTATATTTTATTTCTGCGTTTTGTGTAGCGCCGGCTATGCTAATTATTTTGTTTACGTGCCCTTCAGGTATTTCGGGGTGTTGCATGCTATCAGATAATAGCTTCTCATGCTTTCGCCGAAAAGCATTTTAAAAATCTGACTTGTTGGCTGGATTCACAACGAGTGTAGCTTTAATTCAGTACCCTGCATGTGTGTTTTAATGAACGTTTGAGTTTTAACGAGTGCTATTAGCATTTAGCGTAGCGCATTTGCATTTCCAGATGGCTAGATGAGACGCATGCGTGTCGGGTCGACGTAAGAGGTTAAAGAACAAAATAAGCAAACACGTTTGGTGTTCGCCAAAAGGCATGTGGGAGACTCCCCAAACATATGGAAAAAGGTACTCTGGTCAGATGAGACTAAAATTTAGCTTTTTGGCCATCAAGGAAAAAGCTGTCTGGCTCAAACCCAACACTTTCATCACCCCGAGAACACCATCCCCACAGTGAAGCATGGTGGTGGCAGCATCATGCTGTGGGGATGTGTTTCATCGGCAAGGACTGGGAAACTGATCAGAATTGAAGGAATGATGGATGGCGCAAAGGGAAATTCTTGAGGGAAACCTGTTTCAGTCTTCCAGAGATTTGAGACTGGGACAGAGGTTCACCTTCCAGCGGGACAATGACCCTAAGCATACTGCTAAAGCAACATTCGAGTGATTTAAGGGGAAACATTTAAATGTCTTGGAATGGCCTAGTCAAAGCCCAGACCTCAATCCAATTGAGAATCTGTGGTATGACTTAAAGATTGCTGTACACCAGCAGAACCCATCCAACTTGAAGGAGCTGGAGCAGTTTTTCTGTGAAGAATGGGCAAAAATCCTAGTGGCTAGATGTGCCAAGCTTGTAGAGACATACCCCAAGAGACTTGCAGCTGTAATTGCTGCAAAAGGTGTCTCTACAAAGTATTGACTTTGGGAGGGGTGATTAGTTATGCATGCTTAAGTTTTCAGATTTGTTTGTCTTATTTCTTGTTTGTTTCACAAGAAAAAATATTTTGCATCTACAAAGTGGTAGGCATGTTGTGTAAATCAAATGATACAAACCCCCCAAATTCCAGGTTATAAGCCAACAAAATAGGAAAAATGCGAAGGGGGGGGTGAATAATTTCGCAAGCCACTGTAGCTGTGATTCAACCCTTATATTTCCACAACATCAATCCATGTGTTTGAGCCTACAAAGGCCTTGTATCAAAAGACCACGTGACAGAATATGTCATGTTTCTGGACTTATAATTGAAAAAAAGGATTCATCATTGAAATGTATTTGTATGGTTTTGTCTTAAAAAGTTCAGAAGCTCCAACATACATTTATATCAACATCACGCTCAACGCTGGCGCCAGTAGGCCCGGTAAAAAAGCTCTACTGTAAAGTAGCCTATTTTAAATATAAGGATAATGGAAGATAAAAAGGGCTGACTGAGACCTCAGCCAATATAAAGTGCTACCAAGCTAGGCCTTGTCTGGAGCATATTCAGCCTTTCAGAATAGCCCACTAATTTAATTAAGCATTGTTTTGAAGCAGAGTCAAAGAGAAAAACGGAAGCCCTGGGGTTTTTCACCTCAAGTGCCTTCAAAATATAACCTGGTTTCCATAGAAACCTAGTCATTAGACAGATGTATGCACTCTCTCTCCTGGCTGTTATGAATCGACTCAGCTCTCCAGCAAAAACAAGACTGTCCAGTCCATCTTTGCAAAGACCTAACGACACGATGCGAGAGATACCAAATACACTGCTTGCAGTGCACAACATGAGTTGTATTGCATTAGTAATGATGCATTCAAATGTGTATTACACATGTTGCAGTCCACAATGCAACAAGGAGAGTGTTTAATGATACGCCAAAAGGTCGACCTTTTGGATTGATATCTTTCAAGATCCTTAAGTATCCGTGGTGATCAAATGAATTAAAAATCTTTGGCGTGTATTGCTTCGCTCATTTCCTGGAAAGGGACATCTCTGAGGGAGGTGGGAGCAGGGGTGCTATCCCTGCCTTGTGCCCCTCAATTACAACTCAAGGCTCTCCCTCCAACAACACATCGCCATGACAGCTGATATTTCCCTGCAAGGGAGAGGGGAGCCACAGCAATGGAGAGTGGCTCAGAGTCACCTATAATATCACATCTCCTAGACATGCCACTAAACACAGACTAGTGATGCACGGGTTGACTCATAGCCCGTCATGAAATATTGCGTGGATGAAGGATGGGTGGGTGGCGGGTTGAATAAAGTGGAAAAACAATACCGTAACAAATTCATAAATGTATTATTATTGGGCAATTTATATCTATAGGCTACACTGAGTTTTTTCTTTAATTGTTTTAGGCAATCTGGCAATGGTGCATAAGCCTAAATCTTAGGTCCTAACTGTAAGTGCACAAAGCGCGCCAAATAGCCTACACACCAATCCCCAAATGCATTCAGGGTAGAAAAGGTTCATGTCGATCCAAAGAGGCAAAAAGGATTATGGAGTTTAATTCATTAAGAGAAAAAATGTAGTTGAGAGAATGCCAATGCCCAGTTAGATACCATCTGTAGAGGTGCTGTCTTTACCAGCATATTAAAAGCTGATAGTATTTCAACCACATAAAATATGCATCCAAGCCGAACTGAAATCTTATCAGAAACATGTTGGGTAGTTTGCACAGCTTTGTATATTGCATTTTATCCCCGGTACCTTCATGTATTTTCTCTGCGAAAGAAGCAGAGATGACAGAGAAAACTTTACCGATGTCAGCTTACACTGAACAAAAATATGAATGCAACATGCAACCATTTCAAAGATTTTACTGAGTTACAGTTCATAGAAGGAAATCGGTCCATTTAAATAAATAAATTAGGCCCTAATCTATGGATTTTCCATGACTGGGAATACAGATATGCATCTGTTGGTCACAGATACCATTAAAAACAAGTTAGGGGAGTGGATCAGAAAACCAGCCAGTGCCTGATGTGACCACAATTTGTCTCATGCAGCGCTACACATCTCCTTTACATAGAGTTGATTAGACTGTTGGCTGTGGCCTGTGGAATCTTGTCCCACTTCTCTTCAATGGCTGTGAAAAGTTGCTGGATATTGTCGGGAACTGGAACACGCTGTCGTACACATTGATCCAGAGCAACCCAAACTTGCGCAATGGGTGACATGTCTGGTGAGTATGCAGGCCTATACAATTACATTGGAGGCGGCTTATGGTAGAGAAATTAACATAAAATTCTCTGGCAACAGTTTTGGTGGACATTCCTGCAGTCAGCATGCCAATTGCATGCTCCCTCAGAACTTGAGACATCTGTTGCAGTGTGTTGTGTGACAAAACTGCACATTTTAGAGTGACCTTTTATTGTCGCCAGAACAAGGTGCACCTGTGTAATGACCACGCTGTTTAATCAGCTTCTTGGTATGCCACACTTATCAGGTGGATGGATTGTCTTGGCAAAGGAGAAATGCTTACTTACAGGGATTTAAACAAATTTGTGCCCAAAATTCAAGAGAAATGTGCTTTTTCTGCATCTGAACATTTCTGGGATCTTTTATTTCATGAAACATGGGACCAACACTTTACATGTTGCATGTTTTTTTTTTCTTGCACTAACACTACACAGCTGATTCAAATAACCAACTCATCATCAAGCTTTGAATATTTAAATCAGCTGTGTAGTGCTAGGGCTAAAACCAAAACAGAAACTCTGTTCTAGGGCATTGTACATTATAACAACAGAAGAGAAGCTAGGCCTACCTAATTATAGACAAGTTGACTGACAAATAGCCTACAAATTATAAGCAGAAGCAACCTACATCAGGCAAAAAAAATATATCCTGCACCCCGTTAAAACATTGATCAGCAGTCTCTAGCTGTAGCCTACAGCACATTGTCTATACTAGCAGTCCGGAGTCTCCCAGCATGCCGAGCACCGCCCGAAGTTTGTAACATTGCAGAGGAATCTGCATAGCTCCACATTGACATGATTGGTTGACGGTAGGGGGGCGGTACATCCTGTTTGAACACAAACTCACTTCCTTAACAACTTCCTTGATAACAAACATGTATAACTTTAACAGAAGGCTATCAGAACAAGAACAAAAAACACCTTTATGATACCTTGTGTCTGGATTTCAAAGACACAAAAATGAGTTTGAACTCCTGGAAAGACATAGGGAAGGTAATGGGGATAGATGTGGTAAAGAGGTCAATGGAATGCAGAACGTGGGGGACAGAAGGATGCTTGATTGTTGCACATGTAACAAAGTGGATATTTGTCAATCCATCATGATTGATGTACAGGCCCACAATGTGGTTACTAAAACCCGATTTGGATATTTGCCTTTTTCGCTGAATAACATTTAGACGTTTTCCCTTTTCGGGTTTAGAAAAAGTATCTGCTAAAGATTTTCACTTTATCACATACAGTCGGCCGTTGCGGATGGGTTATTAGCAATTGCGGTTGGGTGCGGGTGAACAAACAGCTGACCAGTGCACCACTAGCACAGACATCAATTTAATGTCTATTCCATGTTGGTTCAATGTAATCTCATTGTGAAGAGGGCACGACAAAATCTATTCCCCCCCTCAGGAGACTGAAAAGATTTGGCATGGGTCCTCAGATCCTCAAAAGGTTCTACAGCTGCACCATCGAGAGCTTGGTTGCATCACGGCCTGGTATGGTAACTGCTCGGCCTCCGACCGCAAGGCACAACAGAGGGTAGTGTGAACGGCCCAGTACATCACTGGGACCAAGCTTCCTGCCATCCAGGACCTCTATACCAGGCGGTGTCAGAGGAAAGCCCTACAAATTGTCAAAGACTCCAGCCACCCAAGTCAAAGACTGTTCTCTCTGCTACCGCACGGCAAGTGGCACTGGAGTGCCAAGTCTAGGTCCAAGAGGCTTCTAAACAGCTTCTACCACCAAGCCATAAGACTCCTGAACACCTAATCAAATGGCCTACTCTCTACTGTTGTCATCTATGCATAATCACTTTAAAAACTCTACCTACATGTACATATTACCTCAACTAACACATTGACTCTGTACCGGTACCCCCCTGTATTTAGTCTCACTATTGTTATTTTATGTCTGCTCTTTAATTACTTGTTACTTTTATTTCTTATTCTTATCCATATTTTGTTGTATTTTGTTCTGTTGTATTCGGCGCATGGGACTAATACAATTTGATTTGAAATTACATGGAAACATTGATTCAACCAGTGTGTGCCCAGTAGGATGGCTCTTTTGTTGGGATATGATTCCAACCATTTCATTGCTTTGTATCAGACAGCTGTGAAACCCTAATATTACTGTTAAAATGTACTATTTAGATGTGCAAATGTGGCATTTCCAAACTCCCCAAGTGAAATTGGCTTTGAAAGAATTGTGATTTAAAATGCGGTATTTTCCAGCGGGGAATCTGGTTTTCACACAATTTCAATGTTCACAAGAAATGCAAATATCTTAAGACACAGTACAACATGATAAAAATATCACATCATTTGTATAGTTTACTAATATAATTGAAGAATAGTATACCCAGGAAACTACAAGAAGATTAAAGGCAGGGTCCCCATGTCCCTGTTACCTCCTTTACTTCTAAGTATTCTAAAGCAAGCCCTCCCAGGCATGCAACAATGGGCTCTCAATGGTGGCTTCTCTTTCTTCTCTCCCTCAGGGGGTGAAATAATGGGTTCTGATCTAGATGCTGCAGCACCTGAGCCATTTTTAGACAGCTGCATTTCATGGCTTTCTCTTTTTTTTTGTTCTCTCTTCCTCGCCGCAATCTGAAATCCTCTAATCCTCTGCATCCCTAAATCCTTAAGCTCCACAGCATGCAAGGAAGACGAGGGTTAGACTCCAACATATCTGCTTGCCTGCCTGCCAGAGGTGTGCGTAAATGTCCAGTAAATCTGCCTGCCTGCTAGAGGTGTGAGGAGCAAATGGGAATGGATTATGGGAAAGAATATAAGACACCCCCACAGTAACATTCATTCTCACACTGAGCTGGGGTGAGGTCTACTATTAGATAATGGTGTTATTCAGGGTTGGGGCTAGACGGAATCCATAGTAGCAGCATCCCTGATTTTGTGTGGAGAAAACGGGATGGGATGATGGAAAGGACATGTAGTAAGACAAAGTCCCTCGCAATAATTGTTAATAAATTAAAAAAACATTCTGCCCACACCACGTTGTCTCCGTGCTGCTGTTGCTGTTTGTTTACTTTTAATAACCGTTTTGTCAAAACTCTGCCTTTAACACATTTACCAATGTCATAGGTTTTTCCTCGCTCTACTATTTTCATTCACCGTTTTTCACCTCGGACACCTTATCTGGACATGATAAACAACAAAAAGTAGTAACATCAACGCCATGCCATCTAATTGCAGTCACTGTACTCATAATACACAGGAGAACTATCGCCTTGTAGTGAGGATAGCCGAGTTGGAAGCCCATTTCTGCCCCTCCCAAAATATAGAATTTATAGATAATTGGCCCTCTGTCTGGACTCACCCACAAGCAGGACCAAGTCTGAACTTCTGAACTGACAGACTCCATCCTACCTGGAGGGTTGCTCTCATATTATTTATCAACATAGATCGGGCTCTAACTCCTCTAGCTCCACATTGAGATAGGGTGCAGGCCAGGTAGCAGGCATTTAGCCAGCCTGCTCAGCTATTCCCATTGAGACCTTGTCTGTGCCTCGACCTATGTTGGGCAACACTAAACATGGCGGTGTTCGCCTTAGCAATCTCAATGGAATAAAGACCTCTTCCATTCCTGTCATTATTGAAAGAGATTGAGATATCTCACATATAAAATAGGGCTAAAACCTCTTAATGATCGGACAATTTTTTTACATTTTCGACCCTAAAATGACATACCCAAATCTAACTGGCTAAAAATGTATTATTCCACTCTCCTCTCCTCAAACAATAGCATGGTATTCTTTCACTGTAATACAGTTGAAGTCGGAAGTTTACATACACTTAGGTTGAAGTCATTAAAACTCGTTTTTCAAACACTCCACAAATTTCTTGTTAACAAACTATCGCTTTGGCAAGTCGGTTAGGACATCTACTTTATGCATGACACAAGTAATTTTTCCAACAATTGTTTACAGGCAGATTATTTCACTTATAATTCACTGTATCACAATTCCAGTGGGTCAGAAGTTTACATACACAAAGTTGACTGTGCCTTTAAACAGCTTGGAAAATTCCAGAAAATGATGTGATGGCTTTAGAAGCTTATGATAGGCTAATTGACATCATTTGAGTCAATTGGAGGTGTACCTGTGGATGTATTTCAAGACCTTCAAACTCAGTCCCTCTTTGCTTGACATCATGGGAAAATAAGTAGAAATCAGCCAAGACCCCAGAAAAATAATTGTAGACCTCCACAAGTCTGGTTCATCCTTGGGAGCAATTTCCAAATGCCTGAAGGTACCACGTTCATCTGTACAAACAATTGCACACAAGTATAAACACCATGGCACCACGCAGACGTCATACCACTCAGGAAAGAGACGCGTTTTGTCTCCTAGAGATGAACGTACTTTGGTGCGAAAAGTACAAATCAATCCCAGAACCACAGCAAAGGACATTGTGAAGATGCTGGAGAACACATGTACAAAAGTATCTATATCCACAGTAAAACTAGTCCTATATTGAAGTAACCTGAAAGGCCGCTCAGCAAGGAAGAAGCCACTGCTCCAAAACCACCATAAGAAAGCCAGACTACAGTTTGCAACTGCACGTGGGGACAAAGATCGTACTTTTTGGAGAAATGTCCTCTGGTCTGGTCTGACGAAACAAAAATGGAACTGTTTGGCCATAATGACCATCGTTATGTTTGGAGGTAAAAGGGGGAGGCTTGCAAGTCGAAGAACACCTTCCCAACTGTGAAGCACGGGGTGGCAGCATCATGTTGTGGGAGTGCTTTGCTGCAGGAGGGACTGGTGCACTTCACAAAATAGATGGCAACATGAGGGAGAAAAATGATTTGGATATACTGAAACAACATCTCAAGACATCAGTCAGGAAGTTAAGGCTTTGGTCGCAAATGGGTCTTCCAATTGGACAATGACCCCAAGCATACTTCCAAAGTTGTTACAAAATGGCTTGAGGACAACAAAGTCAAGGTATTGGAGTGGCCATGACAAAGCCCTGAACTCAATCCTATAGAACATTTGTGGGCAGAACTGAAAAAGCGTGTGTGAGCAAGGAGGCCTACAAAACCTGACTCAGTTACATCAGCTCTGTCAGGAGGAATGGGTCAAAATTCACCTAACTTATGGTGGGAAGCTTGTGGAAGGCTACCCCAAACGTTTGACCAAAGTTAAACAATTTAAAGGAAATGCTACCAGATACTAATTGAGTGTATGTAAACTTCTGACCCACTGGGAATGTGGTGAAAGAAATAAAAGCTGAAATAAATAATTCTCTCTACTATTATTCTGACATTTCACATTCTTCAAATAAAGAGGTGATCCTAACTGACCTAAAACAGGGAATTCTTACGAGGATTAAATGTCAGGAATGGTGAACCTGAGTTTATATGCATTTGGCTAAAGTGTATGTAAACTTCCGTAAATTGGACAGTGCAGCTACTGTAGATTAACAAGAATTTAAGATTTCTGCCAATATCAGATATGTCTATGTCCTGTGAAATGTTGTTGTTACTTACAATCGCATGCTAATCGCATTAGCCTACGTTAGCTCAACCGTTCTGAGGGGACCCACCAATCCTGTAGAGGTTTGTTAGATCCCTCACTTCCAAGGCAGTCATAGTCAATGAACTAATCACTGATCATAACCTTGATTTGATTGGCCTGTGTAACGGTCATCGTATGAAGGAGAAGAGGAGGACCAATGTGCAGCGTGGTAAGTGTCCGTATTTAATAGAATAAACTGAACACGACAAAATACAAAAATAACAAAGTGAAATAACAAACTGAACCAGTTCCGTGTGGAACACACAGACACAGGAAACAATCACCCACAACTCAAAAGTGAATCCAGGCTACCTAAGTATGGTTCTCAATCAGGGACAACGATTGACTGTTGCCTCTGATTGAGAACCATACCAGGCCAAACATAGACTGCCCACCCCAACTCACGCCCTGACCATACTAAAACAAAGACAAAACAAAGGAACTAAGGTCAGAACGTGACAGCTTGACTTAAACATGGCTCAAGCCTGATTAATTTATTGTGTTAAATGAGGACTCTCCTCCTTGTTACACTATTGAGCACATCCCCCATACATCCCACAAAGGCTGAGGTGCTGCTAACATTTACGACAAAACATTTCTATACATTTTTTTTTTCGTCTTTTGAGCTTCTAGTCATGAAGTCTATGCAGCCTACTCAATCACGTTTTTATAGCTACTGGTTATAGGCCTCCTGGGCCATATACAGCATTCCTCACTGAGTTCCCTAAATTCCTATTGGACCTTGTAGTCATGACAGATAATATTCACATGTTGGTGTCTTCAATATTCACATAGAAAAGTCCACAGACCCACTCCTTAAGGCTTTTGGAGTCATCATCAACTCAGTGAGTTTTGTCCAACATTTCTCCAGACCTACGCATTGCCACAGTCTTACACTGGATCTAGTTTTGTCCCTTGGAATAAATATTGTGGATTTCTCTGCATAATCCTGGACTATCGGACGACTATCGGACCACCATTTTACTATGTTTGCAATCGCAACAAATAATCTGCTCAGACCCTAATCAAGGATTATCAAAAGCCTTGCTTTAAATTCTCGGACAACCCAATGATTCCTAGATTCCCTTTCCTAGACTCCCTTCACCTACCCAAGGACGTCGGAGTACAAAAATCTGTTAACCACCTAACTGAGGATCTAAATGTAACCTTGCATAATACCCTAAATGCAGTCACACCCCTAAAAACAAAAAAACATTTGTCACAAGAAATGAGCTCCCTGGTATGCAGAAAATACCCCAGCCCTGAAGCAAGCTTCCAGAAAATTGGAACGGAAATGGCGCTTCACCAAACTGGAAGTCTAGATTGGAAGGAAAGTACCATGCAGTATCGAAGAGACATCACTGCTGCTCGATCAGCCTATTTTTCCAACCTAATTGTGGAGAAAAGGAACAATCCCAAATGTATTTTTTATACTGTCGCAAAACTAGCTAAAAAGCATCGTTCCCCAAGAGAGGATTTCACTTCAGCAGTGATGAATTCATGAATTGTCTCCAAAGCTCAGTTCTTCTGAGTCTGCACAGAACTGTCAGGACCTAGGATCAATGGGCACACTGAAGTTTTTTATCCTGTATCTCTTGACACATTCACAAAAATAGTCATGGCCTTTAAACCTTCCAGCTGCATACTGGACCCTATTCCAACTAAACTACTGAAAAAGCTATTTCCTGTGCTTGGCCCTCCTATGTTGAACATAATAAACGGCTCACTATGTGTACCAAACTCACAGAAAGTGTCAGTCATAAAGCCTCTTTTGAAAAAGCCAAACCTTGACCAAGTTCCTCTCAAAAATGTAAGAAAAAGCAGTTGTACAGCAACTCACTGCCTTCCTGAAGACAAATAATGTATACGAAATGCTTCCGTCTGGTTTTAGACCCCATCATTTACATTTACATTTAAGTCATTTAGCAGACGCTCTTATCCAGAGCGACTTACAAATTGGTGCATACACCTTATGACATCCAGTGGAACAGCCACTTACAATAGTGCATCTAAATCTTTTTAGGGGGGGGGAGTGAGAAGGATTACTTACCCTATCCTAGGTATTCCTTGATAGTCCATCATAGTACTGAGACTGTGCTTATGAAGGTAGTGAATGACCTTTTAATGGCCCCAGACCAAGGCTCTGCATCTGTCTTCGTGCTTCTAGACCTTAGTTCCACTTTGACACCATCGATCACCACATTGTTTTGGAGAGATTGGAAACCCTAATTGCTCTACACGGACAACTTCTTGCCTGGTTTGCATCTTATCTGTCGGAAAGATATCAGTTTGCCTCTGTGGATGGTTTGTCCTCTGACAAATCAATTGTACGCTTCAGTGTTCTTCTAGGTTTCTTTTAAGGACCACTATTGTTTTCACTATATATTCTACCTCTTGGTGATGTCGTTCGGAAACACAATGTCAACTGTCACTGCTATGCAGACGACACACAGCTGTACATTTCGATGAAACATGGTGAAGCCCAAAAATGGCCTACCCTGGAAGCCTGTGTTTTAGACATAAGGAAGTTGATGGCAGCAAATTCTCTACAGTGGCTTCTAGTTAAGGCTAGGGATGATTTAAAGGTCTTACTTCTAACCTACAAAGCATTACATGGGCTTGTTCCTAACTATCTCTCTGATTTGGTCCTGTTGTACATATAGTGCATTTGGAAAGTATTCAGAACCCTTGACTTTTTCCACATTTGTTATGTTACAGCCTTATTCTGAAATAGATTAAGTCCTCCCGCTTTGAGGACAATACAGTGCTACTGACATGGCCCTCAACCAAAACATGCGGACTCTCCTTCACTGCAGCCGAGGTGAGTAAAACATTTAAACGTGTTAACCCTCGCAAGGCTGCAGGCCCAGACGGCATCCCCAGCCGCGCCCTCAGAGCATGCGCAGACCAGCTGGCTGGTGTGTTTACGGACATATTGAATCAATCCCTATCCCAGTCTGCTGTTCCCACATGCTTCAAGAGGGCCACCATTGTTCCTGTTCCCAAGAAAGCTACGGTAACTGAGCAAAACGACTACCGCCCCGTAGCACTCACCTCCGTCATCATGAAGTGCTTTGAGAGACTAGTCAAGGACCATATCACCTCCACCCTACCTGACACCCTAGACCCACTCCAATTTTCTTACCGCCCAAATAGGTCCACAGACGATGCAATCTCAACCACACTGCACACTGCCCTAACCCATCTGGACAAGAGGAATACCTATGTGAGAATGCTGTTCATCGACTACAGCTCAGTATTTAACACCATAGTACCCTCCAAGCTCGTCATCAAGCTCGAGAACCTGGTTCTCGACCCCGCCCTGTGCAACTGGGTACTGGACTTCCTGACAGGCCGCCCCCAGGTGGTGAGGGTAGGTAACAACATCTCCACCCCCCTGGTCCTCGACACTGGGGCCCCACAAGGGTGCGTTCTGAGCCCTCTCCTGTTCACCCACGACTGCGTGGCCACGCACGCCTCCAACTCAATCATCAAGTTTGCGGACGACACAACAGTGGTAGGCTTGATTACCAACAACGACGAGACGGCCTACAGGGAGTAGGTGAGGGCCCTCGGAGGGTGGTGTCAGGAAAATAACCTCACACTCAACGTCAACAAAACTAAGGAGATGATTGTGGACTTCAGGAAACAGCAGAGGGAACACCCCCCTATCCACATCGATGGGACAGTAGTGGAGAGGGTAGTAAGTTTTAAGTTCCTCGGCATACACATCACAATTTGGCCTGTCACCAAAAGCACTCACAAACTTCTACAGATGCACAATCGAGAGCATCCTGTTGGGCTATATCACCGCCTGGTACGGCAACTGCTCCGCCCACAACCGTAAGGCTCTCCAGAGGGTAGTGAGGTCTGCACAACGCATCACCGGGGGCAAACTACCTGCCCTCCAGGACACCTACACCACCCGATGTCACAGGAAGGCCATAAAGATCATCAAGGACAACAACCACCCGAGCCACTGCCTGTTCACCCCGCTATCATCCAGAAGGCAAGGTCAATACAGGTGCATCAAAGCTGGGACCGAGAGACTGAAAAACAGCTTCTATCTCAAGGTCATCAGACTGTTAAACAGCCACCACTAATATTGAGTGGCTGCTGCCAACACACTGACTCAACTCCAGCCACTTTAATAATGGGAATTGATGGGAATTGATGTAAAACATACCACTAGCCACTTCAAACAATGCTACTTAATATAATGTTTACATACCCTACATTATTTATCTCATATGTATAGGTATATACTGTACTCTATATCATCTACTGCATCTTTATGTAATACATGTATTACTAGCCACTTTAAACTATGCCACTTTGTTTACATACTCATCTCATATGTATATACTGTACTCGATACCATCTACTGCATCTTGCCTATGCCGCTCTGTACCATCACTCACTCATATATCTTTATGTACATATTCTTTATCCCTTTACACTTGTGTGTATAAGGTAGTAGTTTTGGAATTGTTAGCTAGATTACTCATTGGTTATTACTGCATTGTCGGAACTAGAAGCACAAGCATTTCGCTACACTCGCATTAACATCTGCTAACCATGTGTATGTGACAAATAAAATGTGATTTGATTTGAAATCATTCCCCTCCCCCCTCATCAATCTATACACAATACCCCATAATGACAAAGCAAAAACAGGTTTTTAGAATTTTTCGCAAATGTATACACATTTACATAAATATTCAGACCCTTTACTCAGTACTTTGTTGACGCACCTTTGGCAGTGATTACAGCATCGAGTCTTCTTGAGTATGACGCTACAAGCCTGGCACACCTGTATTTGGGGAGTTTCTCCCATTCTTCTCTGCAGATCCTATCAAGCTCTGTTAGGTTGGATGGGGAAATTTGCTGCACAGTTATTTTCAGGTCCCTCCAAAGATGTTTGATAGGGTTCAAGTCCGGGCTCTGGCTGTGCCACTCAAGGACATTCAAAGACTTGTCCCGAAGCCACTCCTGTGCTGTCTTGGCTGTGTGCTCAGGGTTATCTTCTTGTTGGAAGGTGAACATTCGCCTCAGTCTGAGGTCCTGAGCGCTCTGGAGCAGGTTTTCACCAAGGATCTCTCTGGACTTTGCTCCGTTCATCTTTCCCTCAATCCTGACTAGTCTCCCAGTCCCTGCCTCCTCAGACAATTCCTTGAACCTCATTGATTGTTTTTTGCTCTGACATGCACCGTCAACTGTGGGACCTTAAATGGACAGGTGTGTGCTTTTCCAAATCATGTCCAATTAATAGAGTTTATCACAGGTGGACTCCAACCAATTAAGTTGTAGCAACATCTCAAGGATGATCCATGGAAACAGAATGCACCTGAGCTCAATTTTGAGTGTCATAGCAAAGGGTCTGAATACTTACGTAAATAAGGTATTTCTGTTTTTTATTTTTAAAACATTTGTCTAAAATATGTCTAGAATCTGTTTTCGCTTTATCCTTATGGGGTACTGTGTGTAGATTGATGAGGGAAAAAAACAAAATGTAATACATTTTAGAAGAAGGCTGTAACATAACAAAATGTGGAAAAAGTCAAGGGGTCTTAATACTTTCTGAATGCACTGTATGTTGCAATAGTCTGTGCCAAGGGGCTAGAGTCAGTCTGTTATATCTGGTGTAATTCTCCTGTCTTATCTGGTGTCATGTGTGAATATAAGTATAGTCCCTCTAATTCTCTCTCTCCTTTCCCTCCCGGATGACCCTGAGCCCTAGGACCATGCCTTAGGACTACCTGGACTGATGACACCTGGCTGTCCCCATTCCACCTGGCCGTGCTGCTGCTCCAGTTTCAACTGTTCTGCTTGTGGCTATGGAACCCTGACCTGTTCACCGGATGTGCTACCTTGTCCCGAACCTTCTGTTTTCGGGGATCCTGGGAATCAAACCCTCCAACGTGGCATTTACAAGCACCTTGCTCTACCATCTACGTTACAAAGGACCACAACAATTTTGTGAGATTTATGCATGATTGATAAATGAGGCCCCTGGTCCTATCAGGCAATTAGTCTGCCTGCTGACCAGGAGCCTCTATCTCTGACAAACAGCTTTTGGTGTGCCAGCCAGGCCCTCTTAACCGGCTGCCAGGATTCTCCAGCTCCTCTCCAGGGGCCTCATGAATCAACCATGTGTACATTTCTCACAAAGTTTTGGCATATGTGGAGATCCTAGGATTTGCGGGAGCAACAAATTATTGCAATTTATTAAACTGTCGTGCGCAACATATACACATTTTCATCAGAGCCTTACTATTTTTGTGTGTTCATGAACGAGCGTTGCAACCTCGCTTGGAAAAAGGCCACCTTCTATGGTAGCAAAAATGCCCTCATTTGCTATATGATTTGGAAAAGTTGGAACTGGGCCTTGACAAAACAAATGCATGCCTCCTATAGCGAGTGCCAAACGCTGTCAGCGTATTCTGCAATATTGATTGCCTATTCAAACCATTTACAAGTAAATGCTACAGCCCACATTTTTAAACAATCAACTACATCACACCTGCCCAGACCCACATACTCACACCCACCATCTCCAGGCCATCATCACATGTCCTTTTCATTATCCCATTCCATTTCCTCCACACACAATATTTTGTTCATCAATACATTCTTTGGTTTCTATAACCAGGTCTCCATCCAACCTTTCCAAGCGAGTGAAGTTCATGTTGGATAAAACATTTAAATGACAGGCCAGATATTGATGTAATAAACCATCATATGGAATTAAATGACATGTTGTGTGGTCCTCCCACCACGACTCGGGAAAACATGCAGTTCATTAGGCTACAGATGAAACAAGTGATGAATTTCACAGGGTGGTGAAGGTGCAAGGTGATAAGCTCCTTTCCGACAAATATGGAGGCTCTTATTCTTGGTGACGTGATCATCGATGCTTGTCTGCATCATGTAGGCTATACCCACAATGTATGTGCTAGCTGTTGGCTAGAATGCATGCGCCAGTGCCAGATTGGGCACGCTCGCTATATACCTCAAAATATTGTATGTGCGAAAACCATCAGTGAAGTTCCAAACGGATACCCATTGAACTTGAAAGTATTTTGTTTGTGCACTACGTCATCTGAGATTAAATGAATTAATTGCTTAATAAACTCAGGACCCACACCTGTGTGGAAGCACCTGATTTCAATATACTTTGTATCGTTCATTTACTTAAGTGTTACCATTATTTTGGCAGTTACTTCTATTAGGCTACATGCTGCTATGCGATCTTCTTACCATTGGAAAATGCATCTGTTTTATCATTAGACCTATGTTTTAATGTTTGTATTACCCTAGCATTATTATAATTCCTGTGAATCAAACACCTCCATTTCCCCCCAAAATAATAATATTTGCAATACAATTGATCAACCACTAAAACTTGTGCGTACGTGTTTTTTTTTAAGTGTGTAGAAATACTCACACTTTCCCATCAAGTTAAAAAAGTATAAATATCAACCTTTGCGTGAAAACTGGTGCACCTTTGATGAATGAGGCCCCAGCTCCCTCTCACAGGTCCACACAGAGAGGAAGGCACTGAAGTCATTCCATGGATGAATGTTTTGTATTTAAACATATAAGCTTGTTTACAGTGCAATGTTTCCCTTATACCTTACTCTACTCAGTCTCCAGCTACCAGATAAGCCTGACCTTGGACAATCCTTTCTGCCAGCACTAGGCTACCTTTTTATTCCATATTCCTATTTCTTTTCTCTCCACTGCTGAAAGCAATCCCCCTACTCTTCCCATCTCCAGCTGGCAGAGAACACTCCATACCTGCCCATACCTCCATACCTGCCCAGCTCAGACCATCCACTGAGCCTCTCTGGAAGCACTAGGCCAAGCCCTTACAAGCCTTAACACCTGACCAGCCCTTGCAGTCTGTTGACTTTCACCCTGCCGTGTCCCCTGCCTGCCTCCTGGCTCTCTGCTTCATGTCTTGCCTACAGCCTTCAGCCCTGCCCTGTGCTCAACCCTGTCACCGAGTGGACTGCCCTAAATACACTTCCCTACGTATTTATTTGGACAGTGAAGCTGAAACTTTTAATTAGGCTCTATACACCAGCATTTTGGATTTGAGATCAAACGTTTCAAATAAGGCGACAGTACAGAATGTCACTTTTTATTTTAGGGTATTTTCATGCATATCTGTTTTACTTTTCAGAAATGACAGCACTTCATGTATCTAGTCCTAAGTATTTGGATAAATTCTCTCATATGTGTATTAACAACGTTGTCTCAGGGCAATTCATATTATTCTGTACTTAAATCTGTGACACTGCATTTAGTATATGTTAGCTTACATAATGAATGGAATAGTGGTTGTACAATATCATACAAATGTCTACTGGTATCATTTTAAATTGAGAACATACACTGAGTGTACAAAACATTGAGAACACTTTCCGTGACATAGACTGACCAGGTGAATCCAGGTGGAAACTATGATCCCTTATTGATGTCAACTGTTAAATCCACTTCAATCAGTGTAGATGAAGGGGAGGAAACCAGTTAACGAAGGCCTTTGAACAAGGAATGGTAGTAGGTGCCAGGCGAACCGGTTTGAGTGTATCAAGAAATTCAGCGCTGCTGGGTTTTTCATGCTCAACAGTCAAGAATGGTCCACCTCCCAAAGGACATCCAGTAAACTTGACCCAACTGTGGGAAGCATTGGAGTCAACATGGGCCAGCATCCCTGCGGAACGCTTTCGACACCTTGTAGAGTCCATGCCCCAATGAATTGAGGCTGTTCTGAGGACAAAAGGGGGTGCAACTCAATATTAGGAAGGTGACCCTAATATCTTGTACACTCAGTATGTCTTTCTCTGAGACCAGGTTGCTTGTTGCGTGGTAACAACAAAGGACAATTACGGTGAGAATTTACGTTGATGGTAAGGTGAACTAACAACAAAGGTTAGGATAATTTACGTGAAAGGTTAGGGGAACTAAAAGGACAAAGGTTCTGTGAACTTACAGTACGTAGAAGCTTTGATGAATTGGGTTGAGTTTAAAAATAAGGGTTCAGGGAGGGGTTAGCTAAAATGCTACAGTTGTTCCCCATTCGACTTGAACATGCCTCCTTTAGATTGCTAGACGGTCGCAGATTATGCCCACCCATCCTCCCTTCTTTCATTTCTATTAGAAGATATTATACGTCTTGGAGGTGTTCAGAAATACGTGGAATGTGTTTCGTATGGCTCTGAGGCCAGTCTGGTATTAAAGTAGTCAAAAGTGTAGTATTTGGTCCCATATTCCTAGCACGCAATGACTACATCAAGCGTGACTCTACAAACTTGCTGGATGCATTTGCAGCTTGTTTTAGCTGTGTTTCAGATGATGTTGCCCCCAATAGAAATGAATGGTGTATTATATGTATTGTAATACATGTATAGGGCGGCAGGTATATTAGCAGTTTGAACGTTTGGGCAGCTGGTTCAATTCCCCGAGCCAACAAGGTGAAAAATGTGTCAATGTGCCCTTGAGCAAGGCACTTAACTCTAATTGCTCCAGTAAATAAGTCTGGATAAGAGTGTCTGCGAAATGACATAAAATGTGTACATGTAAATTCCACGCCCTGCTTTCACGAGGACAATAAACTGACAATGATAGCCCTCTGGTCATGTCTTCTTCATATTAAATTCATAATGCCTATTATTCAGAGGCGCAAAAATATGTAGTTTTGAAGTAATTATGTGTATTATAAATAATAGGCTCTCTTGTGCATTTTCAGTGTACAAATGGAAAGAAAATGAGGGGGCCTGTGCCAATCGGCATGCCAACCCTGCTTTTATTCGTCATTTTTATCTCCAAGACCCAGTTTCTTAAAAGTTATCTGATCGGATTTCGGCAATCGGAAGGATTAAAAGTATAGAAATAGAATAAATTAATACAACGAATAAATGAATAAAACGGGCGTCCCCATTCAAGTCAATGATGCCATGTTCTAGTCATTCTATTTCTATGCATTCTATACAATTGCTTAAATCCTCTGTGAGGAAATGTTAACTCCTGACACACTCTGCATAACTTCAACATGAGAGAAGATCATAACTGATTATACAGTACGGGAGTATCATGACTTAGCCTCGCTGAAACCCAGCCTCTCCTGTTAACCACTCACTCACTCACTCACTCACTCACTCACTCACTCACTCACTCACTCACTCACTCACGCCACTCCATTTAGAATGATATGTTACTTTACATTAGGCTACATTACATTGACTAGACGTAAATTAGTAAATGTAAATCCAGGACACTCAAATGAGTTTGATACTGTATGTTACGTTTGGTATGGACAGTAGGTTACTTAAGGCAAAAACAAAAGGAGGGTGATTGGTCAGGTTGGATGGATGGGTAGATATACAATGCAAACATCTAGCAACCCAAAGATCTCATATTCAAATCTCATCACAGAAAACTTTAGCTAATTCGTAACTACTTACTACCTTTTAGCTACTTTGCAACTACTTAGTATGTTAACAAACCCTTCTGCTAACCTTAACCTTAAAACCCTTTAACCCTTTAACCTAGCTCCTAACCCTAACCTTAACCCTAACCTTAAACCCTAACCTAATGTAGTATAAAGCAGTTGAACGTAATATATCATCCTTAACGTGTCAAATGTGACCACTATTACATTGGTAGAACAATGTAATGTAACCTAAAGTAAAGTAGCATACCATACTAAATGGAGTGGCACACATTTTTAGCAAAACATAAAACCCTTTGCTCTGAGATCAGGTTGCAGCAGCTCAGCCCAATGCTGTGCCATGCCACTTCATAGGTTTTAATTTCCAAAGGTATCACAATAAAACTGTCAGGTCTCATTCGAGCTGCTATAAAAAATAGATTAAGCCCATTTTCCATCTAAATAGATATCAGAAAAAAAGGCTTAATTCACACGAAATGCTTTATTGCCCAAAAAACAAGCCATTTCTCAGCAATGAATAATCACTAACTACCAGTTGTCACATATAAAGATATGAGTGCTGGTACATAGAGTGGAAAGGCAGATGGTTTCTTATTGCCTTTGATTGGGTATGAAAAGATATGTGGATGAATATAATAAAAATGGAGATAATAACCTAATAATAGGACGCAAGACTTAACACATCTTGATCGTTTATTCAAGCGCTAAGCTAGATGGACATTTAATGCAGTCTAACACGACTGTCACGGATCCCTCGGAACTTTCATAATGCCCACCTGGTGTAACGGTTCTCTTCTATCTCCTCCTCTGACGAAGAGGTAGAACAAGGATCGGACCAAAATGCAGCGTGATGATGATTCATGATATTTTAATGAAGGAAAAAACTATACATGAAGAAACTTCAAAAATAATGAAATGTGAAAACCGAAACAGCCCTATCTGGTGCAAACACAAAGACAGGAACAATCACCCACGAAACACTCAAAGAATATGGCTGCCTAAATATGGTTCCCAATCAGAGACAACGAAAATCACCTGCCTCTGATTAAGAACCGCCTCAAGGCAACCATAGACTTTCCTAGACAACCCTACTCAGCCACAATCCCAATACCTACTAAAACCCCAATACAAAAACACACCACAAAATAAACCCATGTCACACCCTGGCCTGACCAAATAAATGAAGACAAACATACATACTTCGACCAGGGCGTGACACCTGGCCCCTATTCCCAGTGATTAGTAATTGTATAAGTGTGTCCTTGGTTTACCAGTGTCCTGCTGATTATTGTTACAATGTCCGCTGGTGCGTGTGAATACCTGTGCTGCGTGTTTTGGCTTTCGCGCCATTGTGGATTGCGCAGATAATTACGGGTCTAGTCAGGTGAGTTAATCACTGTGTGCGTATGTTATTTATTCGAAGTACTCCTCGCTCTTTTCTTTTGGGATTCTACCCTGTGTTTTGTTACGTGTTTGTTTGGTCTTCGTCTCCGTAATTTGGGCTTAATAAAAAACGTAATCTTCATCAACTTCATCTTCATACCAACGTGACAGAATAATGGACCTTTAAGGAAGACAGCAGGAATAACCCGTCCGACGGCGCTGCGACTGGGGAAGCTGCAACTGGGTCGTCTGACGTTGCCACAAGGAGTCCTTCCTACGACGCAACTTCAGCAGCTACAACTGGCCCGTCCGATGCCGCCACAACCTGTCCGTCTGCTACTGGCCCTTCTGACAACTACGCAACTGATCGACCCGCACTGCGTTCCTGTGTGCGTCCCCGAGGCCGGTGTCATTGCACTGCTGGTGCCGCGTGTCGGGGTACTGCCACGGATCCCTCCAGGAACTTTCATTATGCACACCTGTCACCTATTCCCACTGATTAATACTAGTATAAGTGTGCCCTTTCAACCCTATGTTTTGTATAGTGTCTGTTTGGTTTTCGTCCCCGTTCTTTTACACGGCACGCCGTAATTTGGGTATAATTTAAAAAACATTACGCATTCCTGCACCTGTCTCCCGACACTTAATGCCAGCGTGTCAACGACCCCGAAGTCGCACAGGCACAACACTGATAAAGGGACATCCTCACAGGGGGATGTTGCAAATGACAGCATGAGGATGCACTAAGACGAGAGCATGTGGTGCATTAGACTAGTTCAAATGCTCTCAGTATAGTGTTGCGATGATTGACACCACTTCAATCAACGGCTGTGGGTGAGGCTACTCAAAGTTCAGGTCATGGGCTTTCTGCTTCCTCTCACTATCTCTTTAGGTTTCAACCTCCCTGGCATGTCCTGACCTTAGTTCCTTTTTTATGTCTCTATTTTAGTTTGGTCAGGGCGTGAGTTGGGGTGGGCATTCTATGTTTGGTGTTCTATGTTTTCTATTTCTATGTGTTTGGCCTGGTACGGTTCCCAACCAGAGGCAGCTGGCAATCGTTGTCTCTGATTGAGAACCATACTTAGGCAGCCTGTTTTCCCACTATGGGTGTGGGTAGTTAGTTTCTGTTTAGTGTTGTTGCATCTTGCAGAACTGTTCGTTTGTCGGTTTGTTGTTTTTGTTTAGTATTCATCTTTATTAAAATCATTATGAATACGTACCACACTGCACTTTGGTCCTCTTCCCCTTCTCCCAACAACAATCCTTACAACTCCCACACCGCATATAGGTCCACTGCAGAGTTTAAAATGAGACGAGTAGCCTACTTACTCCTTTTGATCAAGAGTGTTTCATGTTCATTCTAAATGTATTCAACAGGACCATTCATGGTCAGTTTGGAATTCTGACACTTGACAACCTTCATGTGCCTCCTTCTTGACAGCTTACATCCATTTTTCAGTCCATTGAAATCCTGTGTTAAAAAACTCACAACGTCTTTGAATAAGCCATTCCCTAGTCAGTAGCTACTACTCCAAACTGCTGTTAAATATTGTTTTCTACAGCGGTGTAAAAGGCTTAGTTATGTTTCCACTTCCCAATGCAGAAATATGTTTTCAGTGTTTATGTATTCCAAATGGTTGGTTCAATAACTGTACTGTCATTGGCTAAGCTTGCAGATAGAGGGAGATTGCAAATGCCAATTCTTCCCAGTCTGAAATACTATATTCTGTGTACATTTCCTGATGTATATGTGTATGGAACTTGTTAGATATTGGGGGCTTCCTGTGATGTGCTTTTGTATGTTATTGCTGTATGAACAAGTTAGCTAGCATGCTCGAAATGTAATGGTCTCTAAATGTATTTAGCTCCCTGCTAATACAGAGTTACAGATTCATGCAATCGAGCCATCAACAAAATTGAGCTTTGCACATCTAATGTGCTGTCACTATCTATTATGAGGTACTTACACATGTTGTATTTTGTCATATTGTTTTCATTTTTGTCATTGATTATTGCAAATCCCAGTCTGAAAATTCTATCCAAGGGGTTAATGTTATCTACAGCCATCAACAACATCAAGCATTGCACATCTAATGTGCTGGGACCAACTGGGGCCACTGGCAGGCATTCCTTTCTTTATTACACAACGCAAGAGAGTTAACGATGACATCTGTTACAATGGCCTTGATGTCATCTGACCTTGGTCTTCTGCCGCGAAACACAACTTCCAGCCAGCATACAGAGATGATGTTGATGCATCATCGTTATAAGTCTCTGAACCAATGGGAGGGCCACAGTGGTCGGAGTCAGAGGGCAACTTCCTCACGATGCATTGAAGGTGAAAATGAACTTGAGGAATGGCTACCATCACCATCACGCCTTTCATCATGTATCACCCAGAAGGGCACGTTTGACAGCGTCAGCGCTGCATCCACAGATTGTATCTCCAAAAGGCCATTGGAAACTGTGGAAAACCGTACCACACGCACATTACTCAGTGACGTTTATTGCTCCATTGTGCATCACTAGTCACACATTGAGCTGCCTCACTGGGGCTTTTTACAGGCAAGTGACATTTTAACAAGAAGTTGTCAAATGTGCAGCATGAAGAAAAAAGACCATCCATCCCTCTGTTTTCTTCCTCAGAAAAAGACCCCTGCGGTCATTCTAATCAACCACAATCATGTCACGGCTGCTGCCTGCCTGCACACACGCCGCCAGCCTCTTGCCCGCTTGCCCGCCTCGTACGCCACCAGGGTCCAGTCTTTGGCATGACTCAAAGGAAAACTGATTAGGCAGGAAAGGATTTATTTAGTTTAGGCTCCCTCCTACTGCTGTACTCTGCTGGGAACAGAGTGACGGGCAGCCTGGAACAGCACCGTAGGAACAGGTGAAGGTATGTGGGGGACCCAGAGATAAAAAAAGTCTTATCTCTATGGGGGACCAATACCTACCACAGAGATGCAGTCATCATTCTTCACTGAATGCCCAGCCATCCACAAATAATCTAAAGCAATTTGAGGTTGGCAGAAAAATTCTTTATAGACACAATCCACTGCCAACAAGAGATCCTATCCCTATAAATACCAATGCAAATCAATTCATAAAATTTTAATTTAAAATAACTATTTCAACGATTTTACTGAGTTACAGTTCATGTAAGGAATCAATCAAATGAAATAAATATATTAGGCCCTGGTCTGGATTTCACATGACTGGGCAGGGGCGCAGCCATGGGTGGGCCTGGGAAGGCATAGGCCCACCCACTTGGGAACAAGGCCCACCCACTGCGGAGCCAGGCCCAGTCAATCAGAATTAGCTTTTCCCCACAAAAGGGCTTTATTACAGACGGAAATTCTCCTCAGTTTCAAAAATCAAATCAAATCAAATTGTATTTGTCACATACACATGGTTAGCAGATGTTAATGCGAGTGTAGCGAAATGCTTGTGCTTCTAGTTCTGACAATGCAGTAATAACCAACAAGTAATCTAGCTAACAATTCCAAAACTACTACCTTATAGACACAAGTGTAAGGGGATAAGAATATGTACATAAAGATATATGAGTGAGTGATGGTACAGAGCGGCATAGGCAAGATACAGTAGATGGTATTGAGTGCAGTATATACATATGAGATGAGTATGTAAACAAAGTGGCATAGTTAAAGTGGCTAGTGATACATGTATTACATAAAGATGCAGTAGATGATATAGAGTACAGTATATACATATACATATGAGATGAATAATGTAGGGTATGTAAACATTATATTAGGTAGCATTGTTTAAAGTGGCTAGTGATATTTTTTACATAATTTCCCATCAATTCCCATTATTAAAGTGGCTGGAGTTGAGTCAGTGTGTTGGCAGCAGCCACTCAATGTTAGTGGTGGCTGTTTAACAGTCTGATGGCTGTTTTTCAGTCTCTCGGTCCCAGCTTTGATGCACCTGTACTGACCTCGCCTTCTGGATGATAGCAGGGTGAACAGGCAGTGGCTCGGGTGGTTGTTGTCCTTGATGATCTTTATGGCTTTCCTGTGACATCGGGTGGTGTAGGTGTCCTGGAGGGCAGGTAGTTTGCCCCCGGTGATGCGTTGTGCAGACCTCACTACCCTCTGGAGAGCCTTACGGTTGTGGGCGGAGCAGTTGCCGTACCAGGCGGTGATACAGCCCGCCAGGATGCTGTCAATTGTGCATCTGTAGTTGTTTGCGAGTGCTTTTGGTGACAAGCCGAATTTCTTCAGCCTCCTGAGGTTGAAGAGGCGCTGCTGCGCCTTCTTCACGATGCTGTCTGTGTGGGTGGACCAATTCAGTTTGTCTGTGATGTGTACGCCGAGGAACTTAAAACGTACTACCCTCTCCACTACTGTCCCATCAATGTGGATAGGGGGGTGTTCCCTCTGCTGTTTCCTGAAGTCCACAATCATCTCCTTAGTTTTGTTGACGTTGAGTGTGGTTTCATCAGCTGTCTAGGTGGCTGGACTCAGACGATCCCGCTGGTGAAGAAGCCGGATGTGAAGGTCCTGAGCTGGCATGGTTGCATGTGGTCTGCGGTTGTGAGACCGGTTGGATGTATTGCCATATTCTATAAAATGAAGTTGGAGGCAGCTTATGGTAGAGAAATGTACATTCAATTATCTGGTAACAGCTCTGGTGGACATTCCTGCAGTCAGCATACCAATAGCACGCACCCTCAAAACATGAGACATCTGTGGCATTGTGTTGTGGGACAAAACTGCACGTTTTAGAGTGGCCTTTTATTGTCCCCAGCACAAGGTGTACCTGTGCAATGATCATGCTGTTTAATTAGCTTCTTGTTATGCCACACCTCTGAGGTGGATGGATTACCTTGGTAATGGAGAAATGCTCACTAATAGGGATATAAACAAATGTGTTCACAAAATTTGATGTGTACGCCGAGGAACTTAAAACTTACTACCCTCTCCACTACTGTCCCATCAAGAAAAAGAAAAAAATATTGAACATTTCTGGGGTCATTTACAGTTGAAGTCGGAAGTTTACATACACCTTAGCCAACTACATCTAAACTCAGTTATTTCACCATTCCTGACATTTAATCCTAGTAAAAATTCCCTGTTTTAGGTCAGTTAGGATCACCACTTTATTTTAAGAATGTGAAATGTCAGAATAATGGTAGAAGGAAATATTTATTTCAGCTTTTATTTATTTAATTACAGTCCCAGTGGGTCAGAAGTTTACATATACTCAATTAGTTTTTGGCAGCATTGCCTTTAAATTATGGGTCAAACATTTTGGATAGCCTTCCACAAGCTTCCCACAATAAGTTGGATGAATTTTGGCCCATTCCTCCTGACAGAGCTGGTGTAACTGAGTCAGATTTGTAGGCCTCCTTGCTCACACATGCTTTTTCAGTTCTGCCCACACATTTTCTATAGGTTTGAAGTCAGGGCTTTGTGATGGCCATTCCAATACCTTGACTTTGTTGTCCTTAAGCCAGTTTGCCACAACTTTGGAAGTATGCTTGGGGTCATTGTCCATTTGGAAGACCAATTTGCGACAAAGCCTTAACTTCTTGACTGATGTCTTGAGATGTTGCTTCAATATATCCACATAATATTCCTCCCTAATGATGCCATCTATTTTGCGAAGTGCACCAGTCCCTCCTGCAGCAAAGCACCCCCACAACATGATGCTGCCACCCCGTGCTTCACAGTTGGGATGGTATTCTTCGGCTTGCAAGCCTCCCCCTTTTTCCTCCAATCATAACGAGGGTCATTATGGCTAAACAGTTCTATTTTTGTTTCATCAGATCAGAGGACATTTCTCCAAAAGGTATGATCTTTGTCCCCATATGCAGTTGCAAACCGTAGTCTGGCTTTTTTTATGGCGGTTTTGGAGCAGTGGCTTCTTCCTTGCTGAGCGGGCTTTCAGGTTGTGTTGATATAGGACTAGTTTTACTGTGGATATAGATACTTTTGTACCTGTTTCCTCCAGCATCTTCACAAGGTCCTTTGCTGTTGTTCTGGGATTGATTGCAGTTTTCGCACCAAAGTATGTTCATTTCTAGGAGACAAAATGTGTCTTCTTCCTGAGCGGTGTGACGGCTGCGTGGTCCGATGCTGTTTATACTTGCGTACAATTGTTTGTACAGATGAACGTGATACCTTCAGGCACTTGTGGAGCTCTACAGTTTTTTTTCTGAGATTTCGGCTGATTTCTTTTGATTTCCCCATGATGTCAAGCAAAGAGGCACTGATTTTGAAGGTGAGCCTTGAAATACATCCACAGGTACACCTCGAATTGACTCAAATTATGTCAATTAGCCTATCAGAAGCTTCTAAAGCCATGACATCATTTTCTGGAATTTTCCAAGCTGTTTAAAGGCAGAGTTAACTGTTGTAAAAATTACTTGTGTCATGCACAAAGTAGATGTCCTAACCGACTTGCCAAAACTATAGTTTGTTAACAAGAAATTTGTGGAGTAGTTGAAAAACGAGTTTTAATGACTCCAACCTAAGTGTATGTAAACTTCCGACTTCAATATCCGCTCATGAACCATGGGTCCAACACTTTACAATTTGCGTTTATATTTTTGTTCAGTATAGTTATAAGTACCTTACCCCAGTGACTCCTATATCCTAATACACAGTGAACTACATAATGATGTTCTGTCTGATCCGTGTTGTACATGTGCTAGCTACAGATGAAAGCAAGCAAAGGGCACCCTGGTCCGTCTCTCACATTAGCTTGGCAGCAGACCATGAGTGTTAATCAATGTGACAGAGCCCTGATCCGTCTGCTGAGGTTTGATAATGAAACCCATGCACGGCTCATGTGTCCACAGAGAACATGGGTTAACTACCTGATGGGAGGAAACAATAGCAGACACCTGTGACTAACCTGACTCTCTGCTGTACATTTCCTGCTATGCAGCTAAACATGTGCCCCTGCTACAGTACTATTGTACAGGACCACTGACTACGTAGTTATGGATGCACAAGAGATACATTAGAAAACACAAGAGATATAGACTCTGCGGGTACTGTATATTGATCAAAATACAGTAAATACACGAGATATACAAAAGTTACATAGATACAAGAGACCGAAAATAAGGCAAATTCACCCTAGGTTGAAGCTAAGGTGTGAAAAAAGATGCGGCCAAAAGCTGTGGCAGTAGAAAATCATTCTTATCAAATATTTACACAGTACTTCATAAATGATACAGAAGAGAAAGAGACACTATTCGAAATAGAAGGTCAGACTTGTTTCACAGCCAAGAAGACACTGATTTGACACTGGTTGGATTGAAATAGTGGCAAAACATAATCAACAAATAAGAAGAGAGCAGTCTGTCCCCGCTTAAAAGGATCAGTGGATAGCCCACCCTTTGAAGAGGCAAACACACATACACGCACACACACACACACATACACGCACACACACGCACACACACATGCACACGCACACTGTGCCACATGCATACACAATTTAATTATGCAACAATAATGAACTTGAGCCATTCAGCAAACAAAAGCCAGAGGTGTACCGTCCATCCGCTTGCCTCGAAGACCAAAGCATCACACAGACAAGACAGGGCTAGGCTCTCTCTCTCTCTCTCTCCTCTCATCCCCCAAAAACTGACAACCTGTTTCTCACACAGCCATACCATCAGAGAAAACCACCTGGAGAAATCAAAGATCAAAAGAAAGAAAGAGCTCAAAGCAAAGGATTTTCACAAACTCATCCAATATAAAGTGACAGCTTGCATGGTACTCACCGGTGACTGTCTCTCTCACTATGTTTCCCTGTTCCCTCTCTCTTTCACTCTCTCTTCTTTACTCACTCAGTCCCTCTCTCTCTCACACTCTCTCTCTCCTCTCGATCCCCACCCTCGCTAGCTCCTAGACAGAATGCGCTTCCACTGCACTCAGGAACGCCGTTTCTATGGCACTGCGAGGCGAGAGCAAGCCAGTCAGCAGGATATTGTACCGTAGAAAATGTCTAGGGGCAGATCCCTCCTCACTCAGTCCAGAGCAGTTATAGTCACTCACTTCACAAATAGCCTAATTCCTGTTGTGATCAACCCCCCACTCAAGTCACTTCAGTTTGCTTTCACATAGTGGTGTGTACAGGTGTACAATCTTAAATTGACCAGATTCTCACAGCAGAAAAATAACCCTACAGCAACAAGAAATGTGATTTATTTAGTGGATTATAATTAACCCTCTGGAGTCCAATCGCTGTCTAAACCGGGGATTGCCAGTCTCTCTTAGCCAAGAGAGACTGGCATGCAGAGTATTTATATCAGACATCTGATTGCAATTAAGAGCAAAACATGCCACAAAACGTGCCAGCTTAACTAGGTCTTTCCTTGCAGCACTGGACCACACGACTGGACAATAATCTAAATTTGACAAAACAAGAGCCTGCGGAACTTGCTTTTTGCAGAGTGGTGTCAAAAAAGCAGAGCATCTCGATTACGGCTAGACCTCTTCCCATCTTTGCAACAATTGAATCTATATGTTTTGACCATGTCAGTTCACAATCTAAGGTAATGCCTTGTAATTTGTCTCCTCACCTTGTTCAACAGCCACACCATTCATTACCAGATTCAGCTGAGGTTTAGCACTTAAGGAATGATTTGTACAAAATACAATGTTCTTAGTTTTAGAGATGTTCAAGACCAGTTTATTAAAGGCCACACGTTCCAAAATACATTGCAACTCCTTGTTAAGGGTTTCAGTGAATTAGCTGTGGTTGCTGATGCGTATATGGTTGAATCCTCATCATACATGGACACGCATGCTTTGTTTAATGCCAGTGGCAGGTCATTGGTAATTATAGAAAAGAGTAGAGGGCCTAGAGAGCTATCCTGTGGTACACCACACTTCACATGTTTGACATTAGAGACGCTTGCATTAAAGAAAACCCTCTGAGTTCTATTAGATAGACATCCACGATATGGCAGAGGTTGAAAAGCCATAGCACTTAAGTTTTTTCAACAACAGGTTATGGTCAATAATATCAAAGGCTGCACTGAAATCTAATGGTACAGCTCCCACAATCTTCTTCTTATCAATTTCTTTCAACCAATCATCAGTCATGTGTGTCAGTGCAGTATATGTTGAGTGCCTTTCTCTATAAGCATGCTGAAAGTCTGTTGTTCATTTGTTTACAGAGAAATAACATTGTATTTGGTCAAGCACAATTTTTTCCAACAGTTTGCTAAAAGCTGGCAGCAAGCTTATAGGTCTGCTGTTAGAACCAGTAAAGGCCACTTTACCACTCTTGGGTAGCGGAATTACTTCAGCTTCGCTCCAGACCTGAGTACAAAGACTTTCCTCTAGGTTCAGATTAATATAGGTGCCTATTGGCAAACTCTAAGAGCTTTGTCATGTGCCTTCGGGGTCTTGGTCACCTCCCTGACCAAGGCCCTTCTCCCCAGATTGCTCAGTTTGACTGGGCATCCAGCTCTAGGAAGAGTATTGATGGTTCCAAACTTCTTCCATTTAAGAATGATGGAGGTCACTGTGTTCTTGGGGACCTTCAGTGCTGCAACACATGTCCAATCAATTTAATTTACCACAGGTGGACTCTAATCAAGTTATAGAAACATCTCAAGGATGATCAATAGAAACAGGATGCACCTGAGCTCAATTTCAAGTCTCGTAGCAAAGGGTCTGAATAATTATGTGAACAAGGTATTTCTGTTTTTATTTCTAATACATTTGCAAACATTATGGTTTATTGTGTGTAAATGGATGAGGATTTTCTTTCATCGAATCCATTTTAGAATAAGGCTGTAACGGGCCTCCCGAGTCGCCCAGCAGTCTAAGGCACTGCGTCACAGTGCTTGAGGCATCACTACAGACCCTGGTTCGATCCCAGGCTGTGTCACAACTGCCCCTGACCAGGCGTCCCATAGGGCGGCAAACAATTGTCCCAGTATCATCCAGGTTAGGGGAGGGTTTGGCCGGGGAGCTTTCCATGGGTCATCGCGCTCTAGCAACTCTTTTGTGGAGGCCCGGGCACCTGCAGGCTGACTGAGATGAACTGTGTTTTCTCAGACACATTGGTGCGGCTGGCTTCCGGGTAAAGCGGACGGGTGTTAAGGAGTGCGGCTTGGCGTGTCATGTTTCGGGAGGACGCATGACTTGACCTTCACCTCTCCTGAGCCTGTTGGGGAGTTGCAGCGATGAGACAAGATTGTAATTTGGGAGAAAAAGGGGGATAAAATACAAGAAAAAAAATAATAAGACTGTAACGTAACAAAATGTGGAAAATGTCAAGGGTTTTGAATAATTTTCCGAAAGCACTGTACTTTCATTCATTTTTTAAACTGGTAGCAGGGACCTTCAGACGAGGCCCGTGAGGCTTGTGGGCATCCAAAGGGGGCTTGTGGGCGTGTTCATGAGAGTCTCTATAGATTGGTCACAATAGTTTGTAGGCCAAACCGTTTCTGAAACTACAGGCTTTTTGTGAGAAGACCGATTTTCGGGGTGTCACAGGGGCTGACAAACACAGCTCTAGCTCTGTCACATTCCACAGCAGATATGGAAGGGCAATATCGGCAGATGCAGTGGATTGAGACACAGCCCATGCAAAACAAAACGGATGTCTCTAGTTTTAAAGAAATGGATTTTGATAGGGATTTTTTGATTGTGTTAATTAGATTTCTGCAGAGGTGTGGAAATTGTAGGCCAAGGGTTTTACGGGACTTTTTTTGTAGGGTTTGATACATTTTTTTGTTAGGCAAAATCAAATGGGACATTTTAAATAGGAAATTACAAACTTTAGAAGCCTTGTTAACCTTGAATACAGTACAATTAGCATTTCCTGCTATGCAGGCAAATAATCTGCGACAACAGAGTGATCAAATGAAGAGAGTATGTGTGTGGAGAATAGATGTGAATTTGTAGTGGGTGACAAAACATAACATAACATACTCTGTAAATAGTACTCGGTATGTTGTGCACAGAATATATGTGTAACAAAAGGAGGAGGAAGACACACAGAAGTTTAGACGGAATGAATATCAATAAAGGAGACGTTCTCTTATGAATATTAAACATCTTTTTGAATAGATGCCCAGATAACAGATTCTCCAAAGGTTTGTTTTATTTTGAGATTGAATGAGATTAAGCAAATGTGTTAGATGAAGATAAAAGGGACTCTTTATGATGCTATGAATACATGGAACACTGTGGCCACTTGTTCCCCTTAGTGTTCTAGAATCGAGATGATCTGCTGTGAGGAATACATGTAGGTCCACATGCCAAATCAAGAACCATACAACATCGATTGAATATGCTTGGGAGACATTTTGCCTCAGTCTGCAGCGATAGCTCTGTTTGAGATTAGAAGATATTGCAGCACAGAGAGCGAGAGAGAGATAGCAATACCTCCTAGCCTCCCCCTCTCTCCGTTGAGCTTAGCACCAGTCATTGGTGTAGTGGTGCCTGAAGAAGTGGGTATACTTTAATTTTGCCAACCAATTCCCCAATGGCCCGCCCGGCAAAGGAAATGCGCCCCCTGTGAGAAATTATATGAGAAACAGTGACATACACGCTGAATGATCTCAAAGGATAAATCCCATATTGGTCTTTCAGTCAGGCCAACCCAAGCTGTACTTTGCAGTAAGCTAATAGTAGGCCTACTATTGAAACAGATAAATGAGGCTGTTAACTGAGTCAGAAATTCCCAGGTATCAGAGGCTTTCGCTCTGAAAGTCACACTTTTTCTTACAGTAAAAAGACAAGTGGATGTTCTATGTCTTTAACAATGCTTAAACCACATTAGGAAACCACTTTTGAGATTTTTGAATGTAGTTACCCTTTAAGACAAGTGTTCAGGCAACTAGCGCTGTTGTTTGGTTAGCAATGTTTCTGTAGAACATGAGATGGAGTTCGAAAACAAATGGTCAAATGGATTGATGCAAATAATCATGATATCTTTCTGCCCGGCACAGCTAGTTAACATTTAAATGAGAATATTTTTGGGAAAGGCTTTCCATCTACCAGGAGAAGATTAGGCCTGTAATATTATGAGGCATGTCTTACATTACCTCAAAGTAGCCTATACACAAAATCCGACCATAGAAATGTAGACACAATTATTTTATAAAGACTACCTCACATGCATTAAACTTTCTTTCACTGTCTAGCAGCCAACGGCATGATCCTAGTCACATTAGAAACTGTACAGGTGTGCGTAACTGGCTGTAGCAAAGTCAGGAGCAGAAATGGGGAGCAAACGGAGCCCTTTATTGAGGCGAACAGAACACGGTACTAAGAAAACTAAACACACACGGGTGACAATAACCAGCGTGGAGTACACATACAGGGGGTTATATGCAAGACGAGTAATGAGGGAATGCAAACCAGGTGTGCGGGAAACCAAGACAAAACAAATGGAAAATGAAAGGTGGATCGGCAATGGCTAGAAGACCGGTGACATCGACCGCCGAAAGCCGCCCGAACAAGGAGAGGGACCGACCTCGGCGGAAGTCGTGACAGAAACCCATGATAGTTGTTGAATCTTTAGATCTACCCTCTCTAAATTCCTAATGGACATTTCCATCTCTGTCCATGAAACCACTTGCATGATCGGTGCACATTCATGCTTGGACCTACCACCTTGGACCTACCACCGCGTGCATATTGCTGCATTTAAAATGTGAACAAATAACAGTTCATGAACGTCTTAAGCTAAACATTCTGATCTGTTCCATCAGTCGTATTAATTGATACGGTGTATACCTCCACTACACTACTTAGGATACGCATCCTGGGGATTAAGAAGGGAGTATACGCAATGCCCAGTGAAAAACAAGGTATTTACCCTTCACTACACCACTGGCATCAGTTTAGCCTTGAGCAGCCTTGATGCAGTCGACTCTGCACAGTGAGAAACATCCTTACCAGCAGCCAGCAGCCACAGTGAAGGTAGCCTGAAATCAATTAAATACCCAACTACACACGGGAAAATACACAGATTTATCAGATTTAAAGATGCATTATTTCATGATACGGTGCCAGGTGCTCAAACTGGGACCCTTAGAAGAGGGATTTGTACTGAAGGAGCAGATGAGAGGAGCATCCCTTAGCTGCTTACATTAACTGCTAGCATTGCAGTGGAGTCTCCCTATGGAGACGTATGAGTTAAAGTTTAGATTAAAATGGACCTAGTGTCATGTACAATATGCCAACTTCAACCACTAATGCGCGGCCTGCTTGGAGGAGTCTCTGCCGTACCATTGCTGACATATTACCAACATGCTGCAGACACACACACACACACACACACACACACACACACACACACACACACACACACACACACACACACACACACACACACACACACACACACACACACACACACACACACACACACACACACACACACACACTATACATTACTACAGGGTAATAACCGTTATGGTGAACATTACTCAGTGGTGTCAGAGCAGAGATTAGAACCACTGCAAGTTTCATTTACCATCTTGGGTCTGCTGTACATTATGTCCACCAACACCAATGCAGAGTACACTGATTAATACACAAGATTACATTATCACAAATTGCCAACCCTTAGAAGCAGTGGCTACTGGAGACTGCAGTGGCTACTGGAGAATGTTGTTCTACTAGATGTAAAAATGGACATCGTCCTTGCATTTCTACTTACAGCAGCACCAAACATGTTTCAAATGTAATGAAAATGCACCTCTAATGGAAAATAGACAGGTCAATTCACAGAGCATCTGAGAAATATGTTACACTGAATTAAATTGATATGGAGTCAAATGTGCTATTTATTGTATTACATAAACTATTCATGACAGAGAACTTCAAAAGGGCAGGGACCTTATGACAGTGAGCTGACAACAGCTGGACTGGCACTTGACAGGGTAGTAAAGGCACAACTGTGCATTTGATGTGATAGGTCAATGACAAAGCCTCAACCCTCAGTCAAAGCCTTAACCCTCAGTCCAAAAATAGAATAATCTAGAATATTGTAGGTTTAGTACACTCTTAGAAAAAAGGGTTCTATATAGAACGAAAAAGGGTTCTATCGCTTGCCTCATATATGGCACTTTGTAAGGTTCTATATACAGGTAAGTGCCAAAATAAAGGAAACACTTGGGTAAATAAGAGATACAAAGTATTTTGGAAGCAGGTTAATTAAGCACTTAGCATCCCACCATGCTTAGTGTTTAAAAATGTCCACTTTGAAAGAGGGGTCTGAAATGAGCATGGGGTTTAAAATAGTTTCGAATAAAAAGAAAATCACCATAAAAATCCATCAGTTTAAACTAGAGATGTCCATTTTTGCATTGAATGCGTTTCACCACATCCACCACATCCGCCTATGACAAATTTCCGCATCTGTGGTGAGAGGTGACAGAGCTAGAGCTGTGTTTGTCGGACCATGAAAATCGGTCTTCTCACAAAATCGTAGCATCCAAACATTTTGGCCTACAAACCATTATGGAAAGACGAGACTCTCACGAACACAATGGTGTTCTCCATTTGGCTTTAAGACCTCCACAAGTGTCAGGAGACTCGTCTGAAGTCGGTACAGCTGATCTGCCAACTTCTGTCTGTAGCTTCCAAACTAATATGACCCCTCTGAGCAAAGGTGAGACTTTCACAAACATGTTGGTTGTTTTGCTGTAGCACGCCTCACAATACTCGTTCGAAAGCCCCTGGAACCAGTTAAAACAAGTGAATGGAAGTATATATGGAGACTATTTAATGCCAAAAATATGGGGTTAAATAAATATTAACATGACATTCCTTATATCGCTCAGATATAGGAGAGACATTTTAGGACAAACTTATGGGAGATTCTGGAGCGCTGCCTGAGAAAACATTTTCCACCACCATCAACAAATCATCAAATTATGGAATTTCACATGGAAGAATGGTGTCGCTTCCCTCCAATAGAGTTCCAGACACATTGAAGCTGTTCTGGTGGCTCGTGGTGGCCCCACGCCCTATTAAGACACTATGTTGCCGATGCCTTTATTTTGGCAGTTACCTGTAGAACCCTCGTAGGCTATATAGAATCTTTTTCCAAAAAGGGTTCTTACATTCTGACCATAGGTATACAGCCAAAAGGTTCTATATAGACTACAAAAGGGTTTAATATTGAACCCTTTACAGTGCCATATACCGTATGAAGCACATTCACTGGCTGAATACAATCCATGATTAAACTTGACGACAAGTCATCCTATTAACAATGTCTCACTTAGTGGCAGGTATTATAATTCATTCTCCAAGCGTACTTCCTATCAACTTGAAATGACTCATGGGGACAGTTGCGTATCCCTGCCTTGTAGAGGGGGTGTGCCATGTGCTAGTGGTGTGCTGCCTGATTCATGATCTGCCCCTGTGCATGGATTTTCTTGCCTCTTTCATTGTGTCTGTAGCTAGAGATTCAACATGGTACCTGTCAGTTGATCATGGAAGAAGCATGGGGCCTGCCAATCCGAGTAGAGAGAAGGCGCTCTGCCCTGAATACATAGTAGAACTACAGGCACATCTCTGGGTCAGGCCTCTCTAAGCATATAGCTCCACACCATTCATCTTTCTACTGAACAATACATCAACAGCCTCTGTCATCTTAGGCATGAACGGCTTGCGGATCACTCTGTACCTGAAACCCTACCGCAGGAATCTAAAGAACAAAGGTTCAAAGGGAAAGCTCAGCCCAGGGTTGAGGTGTGTCCTTCTTGGAACTGCTCTCTGAGAATACGAATCGAAATCGAAATCGAAATCCACTCAGTTATTCAAAGACGCCTTTCGAGAGATTTAATATAGCCTCCTTCAAAATCCTTCCGATCTGTTGACAAAAACCCGACCAGTGTGTTAACTTGGGAAAGGAGAGAAGAAGGTAGATCACAGACCCAAGTAAAAAACGGACTGAGGGCTGAGGTGGTGCAGAGATTAGCGAACGAAGGGCATGATAAGAGGGAGTTCATACACAATGGAGGATGGGGGTGGCTTTAATGTCTATAGCCCTTTCCTTTCAGGGGATTTAGAGCTACAGTATCTAACCAATGTTTATCTCTAAACAGTGTTTTGAACAAACTGTGACTTTCAGAAACACACCAATTGACAATAGACGGGGGGTCTATTCATTCCAAATGTAATCGGTGAAAGCTGTAATGGCCCTGTGATATGTATCACACCAGCCTATATTGTAGTACGAGCAAACAAATCTGCAATTAATTCAGTGTTGCTCACAGTTGAAAGTAACCTGTGATATGAATTACCAGGGAAACCACTGAAGCGGACAGTGTAGATTATATGTGACATTGTGACTACAGCAGTGCTGCGGTCCCTGACATTAACATTACTCATCTTCTCCACCAAGGGGCTTTTTTCATAGAATGTGGAAAAAAAGACCAATACAAGGATATTCTACCTTTTTGCAGTGTTTGTTTATTTCAATGCATGTGAGCCCTGTTTGATAAAAACATGCTGTCTAAATAAATAGGCCTACAATATTTTTGGGATATATTATTGCAGAGCAGTTGTCGTTGAAAGATTTAAGCAGTAGATCAATACATTTCAATTATTCAATTAATTGACCATGAAACCAACAAAAAATGGGATACAATGGGACAACATAAATACATTGTCATCCCATGTCTTTATTGACCATAAAACCAGACAAAAATATCTGGATAAGCTAAAGAGATGTGATAAATAGGTCAATGGAACTCAACCAAAACAATGGAAATGCCATGGAAACGAGTGGGGGAATGATGCCGTGGGGAAAGATCACGAATCTCCTCATTGCCCCACAGGCAACATTAGCTTACATTTAGGCTGTTTACATGTGTATTTCACACTATGTTGAGGTTAAAATCAGAGTATAATGCTGTATGGATGTCAACCCCAACACATGTTCATGTCATCATCACCAATCCACTGCATTACAGTTAAAAAAGACTTTGACTACCGCCACAGATTTCTCTATGCTAGCTATGCTACCAGCTTATACGAATGGGAGTTAGCATTTAGCAGTCAATTCTTCTAAACCGGATAAAGGACAACTTCTAAATGTTATCCAGTGAAAACAGACAAATATATCAACATCTGACTTTAGTAACCCACATTGTGGGCCTCTTATTATACATTAATCATGACTGATTTGACTTGTTTCCACTTGTTTAGATTAGAATTTGAATGTGCAACTCTCCGGCGTCTTTCTTCTGTCCCTCACGGCGTTCCATTGACTTCTTCACCACATTTATTGCCGTTTTCATCTCCAGAAGTTCTTTATCTAGCAGGGTGCTTTCCCTGCTGTGCTCCCATGATGACCCATCTTTCCCTGCTATCTGCTCTGAATGCCAAGGACGTCTCTAGCACTGAACCCACTGAGCAACCTCACTCTAACCCTATAGGCCCCACACCAGATTGCATGGACACCCTTTCTGCGTCGTGTACACTGCGACAGATTCATAATCATGCATTGTCTGTTCGTTTTAGTCCCCTGTTGTTGGATGAGCGTGATTTTGTATTTCCGGCTGTTGACCTAAATTGGGAAGAGGAGTGCCACTTGAAACTAAATTCAATCAGCAATACCATTATAAGGGCAAATTACGAGGAAGTGCTAAACATCTCGACTTCTAAAGTGCTCTTCGTTTGGGAAAAATGGTGTCGTTTTGGTATTACAGGAACGGTTCACCCATTTTGAATGTTTGTCTTTGTGCATCTCTGAGTGATGTTCTATTGATTCCCTGAGTCATTTCATATTTTCACGTATCTGAGTTATTGGAGTTCAAGCAGGCAGAAATCCGACCAGTATGACCTAGCACTGTGATAAAATCGCTCTCACTACACTGGAAGTTAATAGGATTGTGACTTTTAGATCACAAAAACGTCTATCACACTGTACATGTCAGATTTCAATACTGACTGATGTCATAACTTGGGAGGATGTCTTCTCTACAATGAGCCATTGATCACACTTTTGAGATATTCCTACCTCGAAAAATGTGTAATGTAACTGAGGGTCTAGCACATTTTTCCTATTTGTCTGCCTCTTTCGTCCAGGGTGCCATTACCAGAGATATTATAGAAAGGAGATAGGAATCCAATGAATGAAGGAACATATAACGCCACACCCAGCAGAATGTCAGACAATCCTAGCTAGCTAGCCAGCCAGCCTACAGAGAGAGCATTGCATTGTGGATTTTGACTTCAGATGCAACTGATTTCCACAATGATTTTCCATGTTGCTACCAACGTTATTATAACACCAAAATTTGTTCACAAAAAATATTGTTCTCATATATTTGTGTTATTTATTACTGTAATGTGTTAACATTAACACATGTGGAGACTTAACTGCATTAACAAACCAGGCACAAAACATAATAACAGTTAACAGAAAGCCAAAGTTTATTTTTCAGTTTGGTCCAACTTGGTTTCCAACCATACTTGGTTGTGTGATAATGTCACGAGATGGATTGGTAGTTATGTGGATAAGTGGGTGGCAGGGCTGGTGTGATCAGACGCACCAGCAGCGAGTTAGCTAATCAGACAGGTAGCTGGGGATTGGCTGTAATTTCCTTTAAAAGCCCTGTGTTTTGTGTTGTTCGGGGCTGGGATCTGAGTGGATAATGTCTCTTTTTGGGGATCAGTCCCATATGCAAGTGGCCATGTCTTGAGTGTTTGCTGTGATTACACTGGACCAGTGTCTGCGGGATGAGAAGTCTTCCTGGCGAAATCAAGTGCTGTTCCACTGGATGTCATAAGGTGAATGCACCAATTTGTAAGTCGCTCTGGATAAGAGCGTCTGCTAAATGACTTAAATGTAAATGTAAGTGAGAAAGTAGGCGGCTGCGCTGTTGACGAACTGGGGCAGTGGAGTTGAGAGGTGAACCAAAAGCAGAGGACTGAGAGAGGCATTGGTACAGTGCAGATTTAGGAGCTTTAACTCCACCAAGTAAGGGATGTGATTTTTCCTGTTCACCTTACACTAACTACTCTTCTCTCTCTGGGCTATCTTCTTCCACAGTACTGAAAGCCACTATTGATGGCACTAAAGCCACTATTGATTGAGGCGGGGCCATCGGTGACATTGCCAAGCAGAGTCTCAGACCGAGTTCCAGGACAGGGAGCTGTGTGGATCTGGATATCACCATACAGACTTATTTTGTGGGGCATCGTTGGGCCCTAGAAATCGAGAGCCTATCCCCACATTCTGATGACTGTTATTTAATCCACTAACTGTTTAATTGTTACCTGATTAAATGATTATGTAACAATTAAATCATTAGGATTTGGGGCACGACGGTAGAAGTTGTTTAGAGTTACCATCTCCCGAATAAAACTAAGGTCTTTACCTATAACATAGATAAAGTTACCTTATTAATCATTACCTCTTATCAAATACTTATTCTGAATGCTCATAACCTTGGATCTGCAAAAACCTCAGCCTTGCGCATTATTTATTACCAGAGCAATTGGTGTAATTTATGCACATGAACCGCCGCCTGTTTGGAATAAAAAATCAATGCATTTGTGTGAAATGCCTTCATTCATCGTGTATCTCGGTCGGAAACCAAGCCTTCTCTGAAAGTTGTGGGTGTAAGGCTCTGATTGTCCACGAGGTCAATGTCCGTAGTTGTCTGTGGCTTCAATAACTTGTCATTTAGTCTGGGGCAGAATGAGTGGAACTGTTCCCTTCCACTGGTTCTGGAAGATTGGTCCTCTGAAGACAGGCTAATCAGCCGTGTCAATGATTCCCATTGGTGATGAGCATAGTAGGATAGTTGTTTAGGTAAAATTTTCTTGATATCTGATGCCATCTCATCAGCTGTCCCAGTGATTGTCTGAGGTGAGCTTCTCGCCTCTTCCTCCTTGTGTCGGTATTCAGGATTCGGACCATGATGGACATGAGCTGCAGCTGTTCCTCTCTGGTCTAAAGGACGGTGAGTTTATTTCTTCACCTTGTGTTGAGGTTCAGAGTTTCGACCATTTAAAACATGTAGTTCTCGCTTCACGTTTCTTGGTCTAATGTTAATTTCATTACCAAGGCTATTATGCACTATGGCCAAAGGAGATGGCTCTGTCCCTCTGACACGCTCTTCTGACCTCACTTGGGGAGTGGCCACTTAATGTGCAAAGGATTTTATTAGAAGTTCTCTTCTGACTCCTAAAATCACATTCCTATCTCAACAAAAACACATTATTTTCACATTGTATGAAAACTTGCCAGATAAAAGGGTTATCCTTTCCAAGTTACACTATTTAGTCCATACCGTTTTTTTTAATAACATCACAAAATAAAAACCAATATTACATTAGTTTTCTACATTTTCCCACATCGTTCCATTAGAGATATTGTTCCATTCACTTTATGGACTTTAGAATTTTGGGCGGGCAGAAGTCTCTCGAGACAAAGGCATTCCTTTGGTTGATAAAGAGCGAGAGAGTCTCCCTCTCTTTGAATTTACGGCCAGGTGTGAATGGTCAACCATCCAGCAGCTCCCTCTCCCCTCCATAGGAGAGGCCTGGTTACTGTCACCCCCTTTCTATACGTTGTCTGTCTCCCCCTATTTTGTCCGTTAGAGGGGTTAGCAGACTAGAGCGAGGCAAAGGGTGGGTCCCATGTTGTGTGCTGGAGAACATTAAATCCTGTGTTGGGTGACGTTAAAAGGGATTCACACTAAACTGATATTAACATTAAAGGAGACATTTTTAAGCATGTTTTAAATTGTCACGCATTATGTTTCACTTCATTTCCTGACTAATTCAATATGCTCCTGGGCTTCTGAGCGTTGCTCGAATATTCTCAACTTGAATCTGTTACAGGAACATCCTAGTTCTAGAAACATTCTGAGAATCTAAAGTTGAAGTCGTGAACTATTCAGTGCAGCAGTTAATTACTATCCTCTTCCAATGTCTTTGTCATAATCTGAAGGGTTTGAGAGCATCATCAGTTTTCCATTTGTTTAGTCAGTGATGGCTTAAACTAAACACACAAATGATGTCGCGTAGCACCGTCCTCATCATGTTCTTAATTACACACCTCATTGCAGATTACCTTGTGGAGAAGGCAATTCATTTTCAGGCAGATTGTCATCTGTGATATATTAACATGAAGGAATTTCCTACACTGAGCCCAAGTCATTATTGACAGCTCGTAAATTGGTTTGACTGGTTTTTCACATTTTCTGGAAGCTGATAATGTGAAGTGCAATACTGTGATTTTTATTTGTATGTTTTGGACTGTTAAATATGCAAACAAAATTACTATAAATGGCATAGCCAATGAACAGGGTAACACATTTTCATAATTCCAGCATTTACGTAAAATGAGCCAAGATCAACACAGCTAAATGACGAGTCAAGATCAACACAGCTAAATGACGAGCCAAGATCAACACAGCTAAATGACGAGCCAAGATCCGGCTGTATGTAGACAATACCATTACTTAATGCATTGTTTCCCTAGTTACCTTTCATTCAGTATGCTTCACAAATCTCCTGTGGCCATGCAACCTCCGTGTTTTGTAGGTAGAACATAAGTGACAAATTCATCATAGAGGCATAACTGTCTCTTTCCACGTATTTCTCAGTGTCCCATGGAGAGGTTATCAGGAGTTTAACAAGCTAGAAGGTCATTCCATCAATTCCTGTCAGCATGGGTAACATCACTTCATGCTTTAGCCGGTTTGCACAGAGCTCTAATACAATCAAGAAATAAAATGTCACAACAAACCTTAATTTGCCCCTCTGTTTTGTTTTTGCAAGTGAGACAAACATATTGTCATTAGCTTTAATGCAACACCACCCCTTCAAATGCTCTGGCTCACTCATAAGCAGAAAAGTGCTTCTTTCCACACACACACACACACTTGTTTTGGAGTGAGATTTCCTCAGGGGACAGTTAATGGGACTATAAGGGAAATCACAGAATTGGAACCAGGAAAGATTCCAGGAAATTAAAGGGCCAATGGCAACGGGTGCAGGAGGTGTGCTGAGTAACCCCGTTTCTATGAACTTACCCTACGACAAAGTATTGAGCACGAACATTACATATCTTGAGTAAGAGTAATATACGTGTATATAAATGGCAGAGAATTTGTAAGTATATATCAAACATGATTGAATAAAATGAAAGCATGCTTAATCTGCTTTTCAGTTCCACTCCGTAATGATAGATGATAAAACAAGACAAGCTCTGCTGTGTAGCTTAAACAATAGGCAACACTGACCATCCATCAACATGTAATACATTATACCCTTGGCTTGCCCCTGAAAAAGCTGTGATATTTTGTAACTAATTACATTCTTTCACGCATACAACGTTTTCATCCAATTAGCGAATAAGGTGTTGACAATGTTAACCTCTTCATTATACTGCCATACTACTGTATTACCCCCTGGGCTCTAATGTAGTGCATGTAAATAACAGCTCTCTTACTTCCCTCTGCCCACAGCCATAACACATACCACCTCACTGCAAGCAAAACCAATGTAAGAAGAATGGGCTACATTTGGCTACAGCCTCATCCTCAAGATTCACCAAAACACTAAGAAGAGGCCAGATTTGGCTAAAGCATCTACTTTCAGTCTCACCGAAATGTTGCCTACTCCAACATCAAATCCAAGTTGATTGGATACATTAACATTTTAAGACAAAATCAAGTGTGTCTAATGTTCGCACATCAATGTGGTTGATGAAGTGGGGGCCCACGTCTGGTTGTAAGTGTTTCTACATCAACTCAGTGAGCATTGCAGGAGTTTTACCCCCAGAGGGTTAGCTGGAGCTATAGCTTTCAGCATGAAAGGCTACATAGAGCGGTCCTGATGATGGGGAAACAGAATAGAATGACTGTTGGTGTCCCAAATGGGACCCCATTCCCTAATATAGTGCACTATTTGGGCCCTGGTCATTGTGTTATAAAGTGAATAGGGTGGCATTTGAGATGCAAACTCTGTCTGCTTCGAGCCAAGTCAACAATCCCAACCTCTCTCCGTGGCGCTGTCAGCAGCATAGGCGGTGACTAATCTACATCTCTGGGGAAATGAGTTGAGTTCAAAGCACGGATGTGAGTTGTAAATGAGAAAATTGAGGAGATAATGCAATTCTTCTAGTGAGATACAGGCATGCATGTATTTCTATACAGGTCATGTAATTCTTCAAATCAAATAAATCTATTGGTCACATACAGTTTACAGCAGGTATAAATGGTGCAGTGAAATGCTTATGTAGTAGCTCCCTCAACAATGCAGTAATTCTGCCAATAACAATAAACGGAGTCAGGTCAAAAAATAACAAGTAATAGAAGTGATAAGAGGCAGTATGGATAGTAATAATGGACTGTATTCACAAATATAAAGTAGGTAGTGACTTGGTCACGCATTGGAATAAATAATATGCTGCCAAATAGGACAGGAGTGTTGGCTGAGTGTGTGTGTTTGAGAGTGCACATGTGTTTGTGTATAGGTTTGTGTGTAAGGGTTGGATGTGTGGGTAGTCATTGCAAATAATCTCTAAGGTGCAGGGTGACAGCTAGGATTATCTGTTCAGCAGTCTGATGGCTTGGTGGTACTAGCTGTCTCGGAGCCTGTTGGTCCGAGACCTGATGTTCTGATACCCCTTGCCAGATGGTAACAGAGTGAGCAGTCTGTGGCTCAGGTGACTGGAGTGCTTAACGATTTGGAGTAGATGTCCTGGAGGGCAGGGAGCTCCCTCCCAGTGATGTATGCTGTACCAGTGATGCAGCCAGTCAAGATGCTCTCGATAGTGCAGCTGTAGAATTTCTTGAGGACCTGAGGGGCCCATGCCGAATTTCTTCAGCTGCCTGAGGTTGAAGAGGCACTGTAGCGCCTTCTCCACGGCTGTGGTGTGATTGGACCATGTCAGGTCATTTGTCAAGGAACCTGAAGCTTTTTACCCTCTCCACTGCAGCCCTGTCGATAACAATAGGGATGTGCTCCCCCTGTAGTCCACGTTCATCTCCTTGGTTTTGCTGACGTTGACAGAGTGGCTGTTCTCTTGGCACAACTCCGTCAGGGCTCTAACCTCCTGTAGGCTGTCTCGTCGCCGATCAGGTCCATCACCGTCATGTCATAGGCAAACTTATTGAAGGCATCCTTCCTAACTCAGTTGGCGGAGAGGAAGCTCCTGGATTTCACCATGAGGCCAATGCTGACTTTAAAACAGTTAGAGTTTAATGGCTGTGATCGGAGGAAACTGAGGCTGGATCAAAAACATTGTAGTTACTCCACAATACTAACCTAACAAGGAAACCTGTTTAGTATACAAATATTCCAAAACATGCATCTTGTTCGCAACAAGGCACTAAAGTAAAACTGCTAAAAATGTCAAAGAAATTAACTTTATGTCCTGAATGCAAATCCAACACAACATGTCACTGAGTACCACTCTTCATATTTTCAAGCATGGTGGTGGTGGCTGCATCTTGTTATGGGTATGCTTGGATTAGAGATAAAAATAAATGGAATAGAGCTAAGCACAGACAAAATCACCTGGACAATAACATAAAACAAGGCCAAATATATAGTGGAGCTGCTTAACAAGACAACATTGACTGTTCCTGAGCAGCCTAGTTACAGTTTTGACTTACAGTTGAAGTCAGAAGTTTGTATGTATTGTTAACAAACTATAGTTTTGGCAAGTCGGTTAGGACATCTACGTGGTGCATGACACAAGTAATTTATCCAACAACTGTTTACAGACAGATTATTTAACTTATAATTCACTGTATCACAATTCAGTGTGTAGATTTTAGAATTCAGGCTGTAACACAACAAAATAAGTCAAGGGGTATAATACTTTCTGAAAGTGTAACAGAATTGCTTCTGTCTCTCTCCTCACCCCGAACCAGGGACCCTCTGCACACATCAACAACTGCCTCCCACGAAGCATCATTACCCATCGCTCCACAAAAGCTGTGGCCCTTGCAGAGCAAGGGAAACAACTACTTCAAGGTCTAAGTGAGTGACCTCACCGATTGAAACACTATTAGCATGCACCCCGCTAACCATTACACTCACCCCCCCTTTTCCACAGCAACCAGTGATCTAAGTGAGTGACCTCACCGATTGAAACGCTATTAGCGCACACCCCTCTTACTAGCTCGCCATTTCATACCTGTTACAAAGGCATTGTAAATGCGTTGGTCCATCCTCTCAGTTTTGTGCTGATGTTGCTAGTTACCCAAGGTTTCTGGTTGGGATAGTCATTATTGGGACAACATCCCCTGTGCCTTTCCTGATGAACCCTGTGACTGAGTCTGTATACACATTGACATTGTCGGAGGCGACCTTGAGCATTTCCCAGTCCATGTGATCAAAGGTGTTTTGTAGCATAAGTTCTCATTGCTCAGACAAGCGGTGAACAGATCTTACCTTTTGTACTTCCTGCTTGAATGTTAGAAGTAAGATGGAGGCATAGTCTGATTTGTCGGGGGTGATGGAGGGCTTTGTATCTGTTTAGTATGTATCTTTCAAATCTTAGAATGTTCTCAAATCATTATATGATATCGGCAAGGGTACAGATTTCATTTTCATTTTGAAACCGTACTATGAATTTTATCCCAATAGCCATGTGAAGTCATGGCAAAGTATTCATTTTGACTATAAATATTCTGCCTGTTAAAGCAACTGGGATATTATTCCATCTAATGAGATCGTATTGAATTGATTTGCGCTTTCTGTTAAAGGTTGTCAATGGTTTTATCTAAAGAAGGAAATATATCTAATCCCAAGTATTTAAACTGGGAAACGATTGGGATTCCATAAGTAGAGATCCTCCATCAGAGTCTTGAGAGGCAGTAAGGCTGATTTGGTTAGATCGATTTTATAACTTGAGACGAATTTGAATTGATTTATAAACTTCAATCTGTTTGGATGCGATTCAGATACATTGTCTAGATTTACTGAAATATAGTCTGCATATAATTAGGTGAAGTGATCAATAGATTTGAAGCAAATTAGTGTTATTGCCTTGGGTGCCATGGATAATAAAAATAGCAAAGGAAAAATTGGGTTGTATTGTCTATTGCTTCTAGTCATTCTGAACAGAGTAGGGCAGTCATTGCCTGTTAGAACTATGGCTGAAGGATTGGCATATAACATTTTAATCAAATTATTGAAATTGGAGCCAATGGTGAACGGGGAAGTCAAATTTCTGGTAAGCAGGGAAAGTATGTTACTTTCTAGATGTAATCCGTTACAGTCCAAAGTTTCAATCAGTAATGTAACTTTTGGATTACCCAAACTCAATGTAATCTGATTACATTCCGTTACTTTAGGATTACTTTCCCCTTAAGAGGCATTAGAAGACCAGTTAACAATTGAACAACAGCTATTGTAGGATAAATCAATGTTAAAGTTTACACAGCTGGCCACATATGGATGTTAAATTTTACTTTATGGGTTGGTTATGTAGGCTTCTTCTAACCCATTGCTTTCTACTACATATGATATAATTTAATCGTATCTTTAAAAACCAATGTATATCAGTATCTCAGTCACTCCAATATGATATTGATCTTCAAGAATAGGACTTGGAAATATGGAAGTATAGATTAGCCAATTTTGCTTTACCTGAGCATAACCTCAAAACTAAGGATTTATTAGCCAGCCCTACTCTGTTGTTTATGATTTTGTTGTCATGGAGGACTGATTGGGCTCATTGATTACAGTTGGGGCAAAAATTCTGGGCTCATGGAATGGCATGCTTTGAGCACTACTGAAGAGTGCTATTTACAGTACCAGTCAAAAGTTTGGACACACCTTCTCATTCCAGGTTTTTATTTATTTTTACAGTGTTCTACATTGTAGATTAATAGTGAAGACAAAGACAAATCAAAACAATGAAATAACACATATGGAATCATGTTTTAACCAAAAGTGTTTAACAAATCCAAATAGAATTTATATTTGAGACTCTAAGTAGCCACCCTTTGCCTTGACAGCGTTGCACACTCTTGACATTCTCTCAACCAGCCCTGTGTTGAGGATCAGCGTGGCGGATGTGTTGCTGCCTACTCTTACCACCTTGGGGCGGCCCATCAGGAATTCCAGGATCCAGTTGCAGAGGGAGGTGTTTAGTCCCCGGGTCCTTAGCTTAGTGATGAGCTATGAGGGCACTATGGTGTTGAACACTGAGCTGTAGTCAATGAATAGCATTCTCACATAGCTGTTCCTTTTGTCCAGGTGTGAAAGGGAAGTGTGGAGTGCAATAGAGAGAGCATCGTCTGTGGATCTGTTGGGGCGGTATGCAAATTATAGTGGGTCTAGGGTTTCTGGGATAATGGTGTTGATGTGAGCCATGACCAGCCTTTCAAAGCACTCCATGGCTACAGACATGAGTGTTATGGGTCGGTAGTCATTTAGGCAGGTTACCTTAGTGTTCTTGGGCACAGGGACTATGGTGGTCTGCTTTTTAACAAGACAGAGAGAGGTTGAAAATGTAATGTCAATGAAGATGCTTGCCAGTTGGTCAGCGCATGCTCGGAGTACACGTCCTTGTAATCCGTCTGGCCCTGCGGCCTTGTGAATGTTGACCTGTTTAAAGGTCTTACTCATATCGGCTGCGGAGAGCGTGATCACGCAGTCATCCAGAACAGCTGATGCTTTCATGCATGTTTCAGTGTTACTTGCCTCGAAGCGAGCATAGAAGTAATTTAGCTTGTCTGTTATGCTCCTGTCACTGGGCAGCTCTTGTCTGTGCTTTCCTTTGTAGTCTGTAATAGTTTGCAAGCCCTGCCACATCCGTCGGAGCCGGTCTAGTATGATTTGATCTTAGTCCTGTATTGATGCTTTGCCTGTTTGATGGTACGTCGGAGGGCATAGCGGGATTTCTTATAAGCTTCCGAGTTAGTATCCCACTCCTTGAAAGTGGCAGCTATAACCTTTAGCTCAGTGTGGATGTTGCCTGTAATCTATGGCTTCTGGTTGGGGTATGAAAGTACAGTCACTTTGGGGATGACGCCGTCGATGCACTTATTGATGAAGCCAGTGACTGGTGTGGTCTACTCCTCAATGACCTCGGAAGAATCCCGGAACATATTCCAGTCTGTGCTAGAAAAACAGTCCTGTAATTTTCATCATAGGTACACTTCAACTATGACAGACAAAATGAGGGAAAAAAATCCAGAAAATCACATTGTAGGATTTTTAATGAATTTATTTGCAAATTATGGTGGAAAATAAGTATTTGGTCACCTACTTCTGTCCTCCACTCATTACCTGTATTAATGGCACCTGTTTGAACTTGTTATCAAGAGCCAATAAAACGGCAGCCTTCCTCTCTGGCGCCATTATGATCTCCTGCTAGTATCGCTTTAATTAAAAAAACTTGTTCAGGCTAGGGTCCTTTCTTCTCAATTTCTGCTTGACTGACGTGCCCAAAGTAATCTGCCTGTTGCTCAGGCCCTGAAGCAAGGATATGCATATGATTGGTACCATTGGAAAGAAAACACTGACATTTGTAGAAATGTTAAAATAATGTAGGAGACTATAACACAATAGATATGGTAGGAGAAAATCCAAAGACAACTGGAAAAAAATATTTTGAGAGCCCATGCTCTTCCAATGGAAGGTATAGGGAAATAATTAAATCTAGCTCCCACAATGCAATTCCTATGGCGTCCACTGGGTGTCAGTAGTCTTCAAGGTTTTTCAGGCTTGTTTTTTTTCTTAATTTTTTCATTTTTTTACCTTTATTTAATTAGGCAAGTCAGTTAAGAACAAATTATTATTTTCAATGACGGTCGAGGAACAGTGGGTTAACTGCCTGTTCAGGGGCAGAACGACAGATTTGTACCTTGTCAAGTAAGAATGAGTTTTAGTACAAGGGCATCTGCTTGGAAATTAGTGTGTGCACGTGCCATGAAGATTTTCCTATTGAACATGCTTCTTTCCGTATGAATATTATTATATTATAGTTTGATTACATTTTAGTGTATCTGAGGATTAAATATAAATGTATTTTGACTTGTTGAAACAAAGTTTAGGGGTAGATTTTCGGATTGCTATCTTGGCATGTTGAACGGGTGGATTACTCAAATCGATGGCGCAATTATTTTTGGATCCAGACCTAAATTTTGCAGGTAGTTTGAAATCAGAGTGGAGTTAGGGGGTTAGGTGCTGACTACTAAAACCTCTGTTAGCTACTTGGGATGTATCCTTGATGGAAGCTTGGGAGGTGTGAGCATGGCCAATAAGGTGCTAGGGAAGGTTAATGTTTTTGGCTAGAAGGTCCAAGCTGCTTGATAAGGACTCCATGAAAGTGCTAGCTACTGCCCTCAATCAATGCCATTTTGACTATGCTAGTATTTCCTGGTTTGGCGGCTTATCTAAATTTATGAAGGGGAAGCTCCAGATAGCCCAGAATAAGCTGATCAGGGTAGTTTTGAAGGTGAGTCCACATACTCACATAGGCAGGAGCTGCTTTCAGGAACTAAACTGGCTGCCTGTTGAGGCTAGGGTGTCCAAGATTAGACTAGGTTTGGTTTACAGGAGTATTTATGGTCCTGCACCCAGATATCTAAGTGATTACTTTTCCCATGTTAGGGATGCACACAATCACAGCACCAGATCAGGTGTTGCTGATGTGTGCTTATACAGGTTCAGGAGTAATGCTGGGAAAGGTACTTTCTTGTATGCTGGAGCCTCAGAATGGAATGAGTTGCCTCTGCCTATAAAAACAACATCCTCTCTGGACAGCTTTAAAAAATAAAGTAAAAATATGTTTGATGTCTTCTGTGCCCCTATGATGTAACTGGAATGATGAGAGAGATGTTCTTCTTCTATGTTTTTGTTTTATTATTTCACTACCATACTGTGTTCCATCTTGTCTAGCCATCTTGTCTCAAGAGGACCACAATGGAACCACAGACTTTATTGTGTGTTATCCTCAGTGATTTTATTCATGTGCATGTATGGCTTTTAAATTTGTGTGCTTGTTTAAAATGGTCAAATTAATAAACTAAACTAAAAAACAAAACGATATAGCTGGGACCCTTTGGATGACAAATCAGTGGAAGATACTTAAGTGAATATTTAATCGCTATTTGTGAATTTGGAAAAATATTTTGATGTGGGGCGCAGTCCTCAAACAATCTTATGGCATGCTTTCACTGTAAAGCCTACTGTAAATCGAATAGTGCAGTTAGATTAACACAAATTTAAGCTTTCAACCGATATAAGATGCTTGTATGTACCTATGTACCTAAATGTTTAATATCCATGATTTTTATGATTATTTATTAGAATTGTGTGCCTTCCAGTGTCACCGGAAGCTAGCAGGACGCCTAGCCTTAAGTTTAAGAACCAGCGCTAACACAGTGCTGTATTTGTCGGACTCTGTATTTGTCGGAAGATCTACCACAGCAGTGCTCATGTCGTAATAATGAGGCATAGGCATCAATCACTATGTTGTCTCACACAGTGACATGGACTGCTTTTCAATTTTTTTGAGGTGTGTTTGTGTACTCACTGTGAAATGTTGTCTCTGTAAAACACAGAGTCAGTGTGGGTGTGTGAATATAAATGATTGAAGGGTAGTTCTTCTGGGGTGTTCTACAGTAATCTCCACAGTTTGATGTTCTTGTCTTGTTGTTTTGGATTTCACCTGCAATGCGTCATCCGTTCCTGGCCTGCCAATAGATGACTGAGGGGCGACCTAGACCACCATAAATAAATTATCTGGGTTACGTCCCAGATTGCACCCTATTGCCTAAATATTGCACTACTTTTGACCAGAACTCTATGGGTAGTGCACTACATAGGGAATAGGGTGTCATTTGGGATGCACACCGGGTGATGCCAATCACTTTGGCACATATTTCAGATGTAAGTGATATATTTTTAAAACTCTAAGTACAAAAGTCTAAACTGATAACATTTGTTATGCCCCCATCTTAGGTTCAGAACCTTTGATTATTCATTCATCGGAGTTGAACACACCTTTCAACCCTGAGTCAATCATGCAAAATCTAAGTTTCCTGTGAAATACCATGAGAACATTTAATTTAGTCACTAATACAACAGCTAAAGATGGGCTCACTGTTTCGTCATTTCGCTAACATTTAATCCGAAAGCAAAAAATACAACATACACATTTCAAAACGGTTCTTTTTGAAGTGCTGAATACAAAGAATAGTCAATGGTAAACCATGTTTCATACAGTAGTTTCCACAGTTGTGTCAAGTTTGCTGGATGTCCTTTGCGTGGTGGACCATTCTTGAAACTGTTGAGAGTGAACTCCAACATTGCAATCCTTGACACAAACCCCTACTCCTGGTCTGTCACCTACTACCATACCCAGTTCAAAGGCACTTAAATATTTTGTCTTGCCCATTCACCATCGGAATGGCACACATACACATTTTAATGAATTGTTGGTTAAATGTATTGTTAACAAATCATAAAGTAATGTGAATATTGCATTTTGAAAAGCAGATACTTGTAATCAAATTGAAAGAGTGATTTGGTGCAGTGAACAAGTGATTTTGTGAATGTGTTTGTTCTACAGTCAATTGAAAATGTGTGTAGAGTTATGACACACAAGCCATTTTGATGATCGGTTTAGATTTTTGTGCTTGGAGTTGTGAAAATGTACCACATACTCGTAAAAATGGTACCAAAGTGATGAAGGTAATACAATGGCAGAGGCGAGTGAGATACTGTACGATGTGATCACATAAGCATTGTCAAGCCCACCCACTTGAAGCTGTGCCTAGTAATGAGACCTGCATATGTATTAAGCCTGACCCACTGGGCACAGACGTCAGTTCAACGTCGTTTTTTGATTTACATTTGGTTGACTTGTCAAATAACGTGAATTCACCGTGAAATTAGTCAAACATTTCATGTGTGTGCGAGGCTCCACAAGTGAATGGGAAAATCTCGCTATTAGTCATTGACCAATGCGCCACAGCTTGAGTGACACACTTTCTAGTCTGTATCATCAACTGAATAAATATCAGTCCAGGAAGTTGCCAACTGGGAAATATAATGTTATCTCAGTAGTATCTGTCTGAGATGGTTTTCTTTTCTCTTCTTTTCTCTCATTCATCTTATTAAACAGCGTTGTCTTCTTTTTCATACGAAGCAGCAGGTGTGTCCCTCTATATGACCATTTTCATAGGAATACAAGCAAACTCAATTTCAACAAATTAGCCCCATCAATACCATACACGAAGATCAATATTCTAAAGCAATATCAAGACCCTGTTCTGTAAAGAATGCACATAGGAGAAATTTAGAAATGATTAAAAATCTAACAGCATTTGAATAAATGAGGAAAGACTAACATTAAACCTACACGAGAAGCACAGTGCTCTCTGGGAAATTCCCCTGCCTGTACATTACCACTGCTGCTGTGCGTCTGCCGTCTGACAGTTGAAGATATATGATTGTTTGTTCCCAAAGCCGTAGTTCTTGAGCTTTGTCACAAAGAAGAAAATGACTTCAATCACCACCATGAAAAGCAGCAGAAAAATACATGAGCTTTTTCATACCCTCCTATCTCTCCAAAGGCAGCAGCAAAAAGGTAAACACAACACAATAAGGTTATTTTAAAATACATTCCCTGGGAGTGACAAATAACCATAATGTGTTGAATCAAGACCTCCCATTGGCATTTTCCTTTCACTGAACAGCTTCAATCCTCATGTCACTGTCAAACATTTTTAAGACATGAACTATAAAGAGTTTCTACACGACAATGATGGATCTAGAGTGTACATGTCACTACATTTCTGATGAAATCTTCTGCCACTAAAAATTATCCTCAAAGCATGTTCTAGAAGGTGAAAAGGATAGCCTCTACTAATAAGTGGATATCTTATATAAACCCATTCAAGCCATCTCTCTCAAGGTATACCATTCAATGTTTGTACAGTGCCTTCAGAAAGTATTCACGCCCCATGACTTTTCCAAATGTTGTTGTGTTACAGAGTGGGATTAAAATGTATTTAATTGTCTTTTTTTTAAGCAACAATCTACAGAAAATACTCTAATGTCAAGCGGTTTTATGTTAATGTCCTGCTGAAAAGAGAATTTGTCTCCCAGTGTCTGTTGGAAAGCAGACTGAACCAGGTGTTCCTTTAGGACCTCGCCTGTGCTTATCCCTATTCCGTTTATTTTTATCCTAAAGAAAACTCCAAGTCCTTGCTGATGACAAGCCTACCCATAACATGATGCAGCCACCACCATTTTGAAAATATGAAGATTGGTACTCAGTGATGTGTTGTATTTGCCCCAAACACAATGCTTTTTATTCAAGACAGTTTTTCTTGCAGTTTTATTTTAGTTCCTTTGCAAACAGGATGCATGTTTAGGAATACTTTATTCTGTACAGGCTTCCTTCTTTTCACTGTCATTTGGGTTAATATTATAGATTAACTACAATATTGTTGATCCATCCTCAGTTCTCTCATATTACAGCCATTAAACTCTGTAACTGTTGAAAGTCACCATTGGCCTCATGGTGAAAGCCCTGAGCGGGTTCCTTCCTCTCTGGCAACTGAAGGATGCCTGTATCTTTGTAGTGACTGGGTGTATTTATACACCATCCTAAATGTAATTAATAATAACTTCACCATGTTCAAAGGGTTATTCAGTGTCTGCTTTTTTCAAATTTGTATCCATCTACCAATAGGTGCCCTTCTTTTGCGAGGCATTAGAAAACCTCCCTGGTCTTGAATTGGTTGAATCTGTGTTTGACATTCACTGCTCGACTGAGGGACCTTACAATTGTCTGTAAGTGTGGGGTGCAGAGATGAGGTAGTCTTTCATAAATCATGTTAAAGACTATTTTGCAAACAGACTGAGTCCATGCAACTTATTATGTGGCTTGTTAAGCACATTTTTACTCCTGAACTTATTTAGGCTTGCCATAACAAAGGGGTTGAATAAGTATTGACTCAACACATTTCAGCTTTTTATGTAAAAATTTCTAAACCATAATTCCACTTTGACATTATAGTGTATCGTGTCGGCCAGTGACACAAAATCTCTATTTGTCTATTTGTCAACAACAGTTGTTGCGCAATCTCTAATATTAAGGATGTCTCGAAGTTCTGCTTGCCTGAGATAGAATACCTCATGATAAGCTGTAGACCACATTATTTACCAAGAGTTTATCTATATTTTTTGTAGCTGTCTTTTTATCATCACAAACTGATGCAAACAAGAATATGCTCACCCAGTTGCGGCGCTTCTAGCGGCCAGGGATTTTAATGCAGGGAAACTGAAATCCGTTTTACCTCATTTCTACCAGCTTGTCTCCTGTGCAATTAGAGGCTAAACAACTCTATCACCTCTACTCTCCCTCGCCCTCCATTTGGAAAATTTGACCATAACTCCATCCTCTTAATTCATGCTTACAAGCAAAAACTCAAACAGAATGTTCCAATGATGCGCTCAATACAGAAGAAGTCTGATGAAGTGGCTGCTAAGCTACAGAACTGTTGCGTTAGCACAGGCTTCAATATGTTCCGGTATTCATCCGATGTCAGTCACCGGCTTCATTAATAAGTGCATCGATGTCGCAGTGCCCACAGTGACTGTAAATTCATATCCTAACCAGAAGCCATGGATTACAGGCAACATTTGCGCTGAGCTAAAGGCTAGAGCTGCCAATTTCAAGGGGTGGGACACAAATCCAGACACCCCCTCTGACAAACCATCAAACAGGCAAAGCGCCAATACATGACTAAGATTGAATCCTACTACACCGGCTCTGACGCTCGTCGGGTGTGGCAGGGCTTGCAAACTATCACGGATTACAAAGGGAATCCCAGCCACGAGCTGGCCAGTGACACGAGCCTACCAGGTAAATGCCTTCTATGCTTGCTTTGAGGCAAGCAACACTGAACCATGCATGAGAGCATCAGCTGTTCTGGACGACTGTGTGATCACGCTCTCCATAGCCGATGTGATTAACACCATACACCATTAAACAGGTTAACATTCACAAGGCCGCAGGGCCAGAGATTACCAGGATGAGTACTTTCAACTTCTCCTTGACCCAGTCTAAAATACCCACATTTAACAAGCAGACAACCATAGTCCACATGCTCAAGAACTCACATCTGTAGCCATGAAATGCTTTGAAAGCCTGGTCATGGCTCACATCAACACCATCATCCTAGAAAAACTGGACACACTCCAAATCGCATACCGAGATTTGTTTAAATGACGTTTTCAATATAGACAAGAAAAATGCAATAATTGGTGTGTTATTAGTTTAAGCACACTGTGTTTGTCTATTGTTGTGACTTAGATGAAGATCACATCAAATTGACAACCAATTTATGCAGAAATCCTTATCATTCCAAAGGGTTCACATACTTTTTCTTGTCACCTTAAGCATTTCACAGTAAAGTCTACAGTTGCTGTATTCTGCGCATGTGACAAATACATTTGATTTGATATATAGCCTCTCATACAAAGTGGATGTCTTATAATAAACCTCTCCTTTGGTATGTGAATATACAGTAAACAGTATCCTACAGTTGCCCAACACGGTCCCAGGTAGCAAGTGCCAGGCTTTCGCCTGATCTGAGTTCTGTCTACATCTCCCCACTACATCTCTCCCACACAATAAGAAAGACAAACGCCTTCAGTTTAGCCTTCATGTGGCAGAAGAGATTGGCAGTGATGAGTGAATAACATGCAATGGCATTTAATGCCCCTACAGCTTAGTGGCGGACGCCCATGGCACGGTGAAGTATGTTCGATTCCCTCACTGAGGATAATGCGGAGTGACACAGGATTTTGTCAGGAATGGTGTGACGCATGCCCTCGGGGGACTCATCTTAGCAGAAACATAGCTGAATGACATTTGCTGTGTACCTGCCTACAGTCCCAATTCTTTGGCTGGCTCTTCAAACATGTCTTATACTGTAGCTCTATGTTTCACTGATGTATTCATCAACGCATAAGCATTTACAAAACCATTTCAATGTTAACATCGTATTCCATTCATATAGACATATACATATATATCAAGATCTTTTATAATCATGAATACAATTAATGGTCAAATATATGAATAGTAAAAAAAAGTACTCAATTGTCATCCTTGAGTAAAATTAAAGATATCTTAATATAAAATGCCAAGACCCAGTAAAATTCTACTTGAGTAAAATTCTCCAAGTATTTGGTTTTAAATATACTTAACTATCAAAAGTATATGTTATCACTAAAATATACTTAAGCATCAAAAGTATAAGTCAAAGTGTAAATTATTATTATTTGTTTTACTTTTACCCATTTTTCTCCCCAATTTCATGGTATCCAATTGGTAGTTACAGTCTTGTCTCATCGCTGCAACTCCCATACGGACTCGGAAGAAGCGAAGGTCGAGAGCCATGTGTCCTCCGAAACACAACCCAATCAAGCCGCACTGCTTCATGACACAATGCCCACTTAACTCAGAAGCCAGCCACACCAATGTGTTGGAGGAAACACTGTACACCTGGCGACCATGTCAACCCACCACAGGAGTCGCTAGAGCGCGATGGGACAAGGACATCCCTGCCGGCCGAACCCTCCCCTAACCCAGATGACGCTGGGCCAATTGTGTGCTGACCCATGGGTCTCCTGGTCATGGCCGGCTGCGACAGAGCCTGGACTCAAACCAGGATCTCTAGTAGCACAGCTAGCAACTGTGATGCAGTGCCTTCGACCACTTCGCCACTCGGGAGGCCTTAAATAATTTCTTATTACTTATATTAAGCCAACCAGAAGGCACCATTTTCTTGTTTTTTTCATTCATGGATAGCCTGGGGCACTCTCCAACACTCAGACATAATTTACAAATAAAGCATTTGTGTTTAGTGAATCCGCCAGAACAGAGACAGTAGAGATGACAAGGGGTGTTTTCTTGATAAGTGTTTAAATTGGACCATTTCCCTGTGCTGCTGAACATTCAAAATGCAAAGAGTACTTTTGGGTGTAAGGGAAAACGTATGGAGTAAAAAAATACATTATTTTCTTTAGGAATATAGTGAAGTAAAAGTTGTTGAAAATATGAATAGTAAAGTAATGCACAGATATAAAAATAAAAAAACCTACTTAAGTAATACTTTAAAGTATTTTTACTTAAGTACTTTACACCACGGAATATTATTCAATTCAGTGGCAGGAAGTTGTGGGTGTACAACTGTATAATGCTAATATTAAGGTTGAGTGATCAGGACAGCATCAGCTAAAGGCTTAGTCATTAATCAGCTAAAGGCTGATTTGTTAGTGTTATAGGAGCTCTGTTCACCCAGACAAACTAAAAAGTCACTCTGAGTTTATTTTTGTATACTTATGGTTGCTCTGCCCTGCGGTCACACAAACTCCTGAGATGGGTCCAAGGCACAGCCTGACCCCTACCCAAGCAGCCATCGACTGGATGGTTAAAAAAAAACAAGTGAAAGAAAAAAAAGTAACACCGAATGTGAGCATGAACGTGTGCGCGTGCATGTGTGATTTCTTTCTTCAAAAAAATACATTAGTTCTGGAAAATTGCATCTACATATAAAATGGAATTAAATCAAAGTCCCAATCATACTGTACTGTATATACTAGTTGTTACCTCAAGAAAGGCACATTCAGCGCTAATGTCACAAATATGAGCTCACTGTTTCAGAAACAAAAAGTAGTGACAGCAGGGAAAACCAATTACAGTCACCAACTCACACAGTGCAGAAACATAGTGCCTGGAATATTCTGGAATATAGACACTATAATAGAACGTGCGTAATGTTCTATTAAAATGTTCTAAAATGTTCTTACCTGGGTCCTTGTAGTCCGAGTTCTGGTTGGACAACAGAAACAAGAAGTCCTGGCAGGTGTCCTGGTCCAATAACTGGTGGTTCTGGAGGCAGAGGTCAACAATCAGGGTCACAGCTTTCTGACAGAACATGTCATGCTCCTCTCCGTCAGGACTCATGCTCCCAGCTGCATCCTCTGTCTCTCAGCACTGTATCTCAGCAACGTGATCCTCTAAGGAGACTCACGCCACGTAACGCATGCAGCACTGCACCCAGGCAAACGGACACACAGCCGCCCGGCATAGACAGAAGATAAACGAGACTTGTCTCTGTCCGTATGACTGATTATTGTTGTTCTGTCTTGTACTGTCTCTCAAGAGTGTGTGTGTGTGTCTGTGTCTGTGTCTGTGTGTGTGTGTGTGTGTGTGTGTGTGTGTGTGTGTGTGTGTGTGTGTGTGTGTGTGTGTGTGTGTGTGTGTGTGTGTGTGTGTGTGTGTGTCTGTGTGTATGTGTGTGACAGTGTAGAGCTTAGTGTGTATGTGCATGTCTAAATGTGAGTGTATGTCTGATCTTGGCCAAGTTTGTGTGTATGTGTATTTTGTGTGTGTATGCCCACATGTGGCTTACGGTTGGGGACAGCGTATGTGTACAAGTGTGTAGGCTAAGGCTTAATTTATCATTTATGCCCCCAGGTATTCTAGGGACAGAATAATTGCATCACATTTATTCTGAAGCTCTGGCAAATGGAACGCAACAGATGAGTTCACTCGGCAACAATTGAATAGGAACTGTGCATCCTCGCTCCCCCGTTCCCCCGTTCTCCCATCCCTCCCTCAGTCTAACCCCCTTCAAAAGAACCACAACAGATGAGTTTACCCAGCAACACCTTCATATGGATACTAAAGACCTCCTCCCCTTGTCCCCCCCTCCCCCTTCCTCCCACGCCATACCACTACCTCTGTCTCTGTCTGTGTGTGTGTTTAGTAATGAAAAGCCTCTCATTAGGACCAGTGGGCTGCTTGTTTTTCTCAGGTCGGCTGATCCCTCCGCTCCGGGTCTCCCCTCTGGTTTCAGTCCCCTCCGGTATCGCTCCCTCCCTGGGCTAAAATAAATCCCATGTCTGGCGCTGCTCACTGCTCCTCTCCTCTCCCTCTCCCTCCTCCACAACGTGATTGCTTGTGCTTATAGCCTGGTATCACAGACTAGGCGTAACATAGTAAAAGTACATCCGGGACACTCAAATTAGTGTGATATGTTATGTTTGGTATGGTTACATATTAGAGAAGGTTACTTAAGGCAAAAACAAATGTAGGGTAGTTGATCAGGGTGGATGGGTTGGATAATGTGAACATCTAGCAACCCAAAGGTTGTGTGTTCGAAACTCATCACAGACAATTTTAGCTAATTAGCAACTTTTCAACTACTTAGCATGTTAGCTAACCTTTCCCCTAAACTAAATTCCTTTAACCAAACTCCTAACCCAAATCTTAACACTAACCTTAAACCTAACCTTAAACCTAACCTTAACCTTGACCCCTAACCTAGCTAAAGTTAGCCACCTAGCTAACGTTAGCCACAACAAATTGGAATTCGGAACATATATGTTTAGCAAATTCATAACATAGCATTTGAATTGTAATTCAAAACATATCATACAAAATGTATGATGGACATCCACAAATGAATTACATACCATACGGACCTTAACATATTATACTAATTTGACTGTCCCGGATTAACTTTATTATGTTACGTCTAGCCCTGAATTCAGGTTGCTGCTCAGCGTGCTGAGTGTTTACAATAGTTAGAAGGAGGGTGGAGGAGGAGAGAGGAGGAAGAGGGACTGACTGCGTATGGGAGACATATCACCCGACCTAATCCCTGTCTGTATCGACTTCGGAGTGATTTTTGCAAGTGGCTGCATCTTAATAGCCGTTTAAGTGTTTTTGCCTGCACATGTGTGTATTGGTAAACGAGACGATCTTGTGAGTGTGTCTGTATGCGCAGGTGTATGTTTAGATACTTTATCGATATGTTACATTAGAACACTGCCCTTAATACTATAATAAATGTGTGATATTTGCTGTGTTAGGATTCCTTTGAAACTAACAGCTACATTCTCTTGGTAATATTTGATTCAACTGTTGACTGAACACAATACTGGGTTTATTTTCAGATCATTGTTATGATAAGGGTTGGACCCTCGAGATATATTTTATATGAATCATTCATTTGCAAGAATCTACAGTCAGTAGAAACGTGTTTGAATTGACTTGACTTAGTCTCCACACAATCATAGTAAAACTCTTCATGAACTTCCCTGACGCTGAGCCTTAATTACATTGATACTGACTTGAGCATAATTAAATTGGGATTTAATCAACCTAATGAAGAATGGGATGGAGAAAACAATTCCTCTAGCCTACATACAAAATCATATTGAGGCCGGACCGGCCTAGATTCCCTTTTGATTCCCTTACTTGACTGAGCCAAGACAAATGGCGTGACCTGGCTGGAGACAGAGCCGCTGTGTTGAAAGAGTCGTGTCCATTTTTGGCAGGTGTTTCTTCAGATGGTTGCTAGGATAATAGCACGCTTATCTCTGTCATTCTTCGCCCCCTCGTCTCCTCCGGTCTTGGTTGGATACATGGGTTACTCCCAGGTAACGAGGATTGGATCTGCTCAGACAACAGATCATTTCCGGGCGGCACCTCTTCAAAGGAGCCAATTACTTTCTCCATCTGCTCAAGCTGATCCGGTCATCTTTATTTACCTGTGGTGTATGTTGCTAATACTGGAGGGTCACTCACCAGCCACTTGTTGCCCAAGCCATAAGGTTGGTATTACTGTATATGGGAGCAGTGGGAAACACTGGAAAGTGGCATAAACTAAAGCGTGGTGGCGTAAACTAAAGCGTGGTGGCGTAAACTAAAGCGTGGTGGCGTAAACTAAAGCGTGGTGGAGTAAACTAAAGCGTGGTGGAGTAAACTAAAGTGTGGTGGCATAAACTAAAGCGTGGTGGCGTAAACTAAAGTGTGGTGGCGTAAACTAAAGCGTGGTGGCGTAAACTAAAGCGTGGTGGAGTAAACTAAAGCGTGGTGGCATAAACTAAAGCGTGGTGGCGTAAACTAAAGTGTAATGGTGTAATGCATCAGACTGTTGTTTATACACTGTATCAATGGGGAGACAATTGTGTCTGTCCCTACTTAATTAAACGATTAAAATGCTTATATATAAATAATATAACATTATTACTATCAGGACAGAGCAGCCTCATGTCTGCCACTGCTGAAAACCATTCATTTAAGCATGGTGATAGACTGGTGTGACGGCGCTGTATTTTGCTAATGCGCTTGAGAGAGAAATAGACTTGTGGACGTGACAGTCCTGTTTGCCCTACAGCCTTGCTGACTGGCAGTATCCAGACTTAATATAAACAAATAGTGCCATTGCAATATATATATATTTTTTTTAATCCATGTATATAATTCTGTGACAGCTGACTGTGAAGTAATATGCTTCACCGAGGTGAAAGGGACACAAACAGCTATGCCACCCTATTCATCCCAAAACGTTCATTAGGCGTACTACCTACAGTACAGTGCAGCATGGCATTTATAACATATGGGCTGTTCACAGTGGCATTTCGGTCCACAAATAGTGTGGGTGCAAATTGTTCTTAAAGTGATACACAAAGTTAGCTTGGGCCCAAAACAAAATACTAACAACTTAAGTATCATTTACCTACATTTCTAACCACTTTCTCCCCATTTCCTCTCCATCTCCTGTGAACCACCAGCCCTGTAATGACCATCCATCCCCCATCTGTTAAACACAACATTGATTAAACATAACAGATTTAATGTATAACCCAGCTTCTTCATTATTCATTCATCTTTAAGATCACAATATTGCATTGTATAGCAACTGACTGAATTGAAATACTATAATTCTACTCTCTGAATTATTTAGAACTACTTAGCATTAAAGGAAACTTTACTGTATGGTAATGACAAATTCAAGTGTTAATCAAGGTTCCATGCCACTGCTAAGAGCACTCAAAGCTAATCCAGTCAGCCTCAGCATTAAACCTTCCCATCCTTGTATTCAAAACCTGCATCCCAAATGGAACCCTATTCCCTAGTGTATTACTATGCACCCTGGTCAAAAGTAGTGCACTATATAGGGAAATAGATACCATTTGGGACACACACACACACACACACACACCACATCTCTTACGTTTCTGGCCAAGATGTCAGGCTAGGCTATCTATAAATAATGAGGACTGGTTACTAATACTGATCACTGTGTAGCAGGTGTGCTTGGGCATTATTCTTCTCAGTAAATGAGGGAGTTTGCTGCACGAGGTCCTCACTTTGATATGTAAATGGGGTTTTGTGTCAACATCATGCGTGGTAAATCTCTGTGCTCTGACAGGTCTGTGGCTGTAGGTGTTGAACTTGATTCAGAGTGGCAAATGCATGACAAAGGGGCCGCTCAGTCAAAGCTATGCTAATCAGCATCAGCACTCCTATGAACTTGACCTGAGGGATAGCCATGTGATGATTTTTGTATATGGTGTGTGTGGGGGGGGGGTGGTTCTTCTATCCTTGTGGGGACCTATAATCCCCATAAGTCCCCACAAGGACAGTAAAACAAGGAAAATTCTCCATACTGTTTTTATACTCATGGGGACATATCCCACATCCCCATGAGGACAAAGGCTATTTTAAGGGTTACTGTAGGTCTAGGGTTACAATTAGGGTTAGAATTAGGGTAATGGTAAAGGGTTAGTGGTTAGGTTTGGGGTTAAGGCGTCCACATGCTTCCCAGCCGATACAGTTCGGAAGTGTTTGTGCACATACTTTGATGATGTTTTTGTTAGTTTTGAACATGGGTAAGAGTTTTTTAAGCTGTTCAGGTGCACAACTTTTTTTCCTGAGGCAAGCCAAAGTCTGTGCCCCTTCGTTGGTGATTGGTCAACAGTTGGAATTCTTGAATAAAGTCTTTGTTGTCATTCAATGAGAGAAGACTCATTTTCATGCACATTTTTTCATTAAGAAATACTGCACCAAACATCTTTAATGACAGATTTCTTGAGTTATCTTAAATTCATAAATTAATTTTGAGGAATAATACTGAAAACGGCTTCTCAAAATGGACAAACAGTACTATTGCTGCTTTTTTCTTGTTTTTCAAGCAAATGTCTTTTAAGGGAGTATGCGAGCACACTCGTTCGGTTCACCTAGCCGAGCCAGCCGAACTGAAGCACGCTGACCCCTTAGGATAGGAGTTAGGGTTAAGTTTAGGGTTATGATAAGGGTTAGGATTAGGTTTTAGGGTTAGGGAAAACTTTAGGTCCCCACGACGATAGAACATAACACGTGTGTGTGTCGGTCGGTCTGTGTTTTTGGTTTTACTATCCTTGTGGGGACCAGAAAAGGACAATTTTGACAAGTGGCGACATTTCGCCGGTCCCCACAAGGAAAATGGCTAATTAAGGTTTATGGGTAAGGTTTAGGATTAGGGTTACAATTAGGCTTAGGGATATAATTAGGGGTTAGGTTTTGGATTAGGTTAAGGGGTTTGGGGTTAAGGTTAGGGTTAGGTTAAGGGGCGAGGGAAAATAGGATATTGAATTAATTATTTGAGTGAGTATTCGCATGTACGGCACTCTGTCACAGTATGTTAGTCACACGTTTTGAACTTTAGCTTTAATGGAATCAGAAGATATTTCAATTTTGACTCACAGTTAAGCTCATTATTGATACCCCCAAGACTGTATGTTAGAGTTCCCTGGCTACTAGGTACTAGTAAATAGGTCAAATGAGAGGGGGAAATGATCTATGAACACATTAACCTGTCATTGAAGATTACAGAAACTCGTAGGATTTGCAGTTGAATACAGACATACAGTTTCAGTGAACTGCTCAGGGTGACTCACGTACTCATAAAATATAATTAATTACATGTAGGCTACTGTACATGTGGGTCTAAGACTGTATACAGTGATGTATGGGGGGATGCATTACATCCTGGTGTCGAGAGAGACATAACATTAGTCACAGCAACATGAGGCGTCTCAGTCCGCGAGACGTTCACAGTATTACTTCGTAGTACCTCTACCAACGTGTCCTACATGCCATCGGAGGGAAGATTATTATAGTGTGGTCGATTGTTGACAATTGACACACAATAATGTCTTAATTCAGGAATAGCAGGATGTTACATTAAACATTTTCCAGGATTGGTAACCCAGAACAGAATTACATTATCTACACATCATGGTGTAAGAAGAATGATAGTGGCAGTATTGTCTGTTTTAAAAGGAATAATTTGAGTTCTCAACTTTAATGATATGCCTGTGCAGCTCCACTGCAGGAAGTAAGTATACTTTTTTTGAAAGCTTGTGTTGTGTTGTTTGTACTGAGACAAAATGTATTTGATTATAGCGTATATCAGGAGATTTGCATTGATTAGAATGATCATAAACCTTCTACCCGTATTGGTTCGAGGACCAAGAATCAGGATCTGTCTGGTAAGGAGCTATTCCCTACTCCCTCTAAATGTCAACTCAATATGATCATTATCAGCCATATCACAATACCAAGTCCTCATTACAGCATTTAACAATTTATTTGTCATTCTAACCATTATCTCCGGTGTATTGAACACAGGATGCTGAAGAAACCTGAAGGTGATAAATAAAGGTTTTTACATTTTTATAATAACAATTGCCACCAAAACACACGTCTGTATACAAAACGGAATATCCTATATTCACAAAACCCTTTATCTACTGTACATACAAGTCAGTTAAGAACAAATTCGTATTTACAATGGCGGCCTAGGAACAGTGGGTTAACTGCATTGTTCAGGGGCAGAACGACAGATTTTTACCTTGTCAGCTCGAGGATTCGATCGAGCAACCTTTCGGTTACTAGTCCAACGCTCTAACCTATAGGCTACCTGCTGACCCAAAAAATAAATGGTGAATCAATAAATAAATACATGAATCAATAATTCAGTGGTTTAATGACTGTCGTCCTTGAACATTGACTGTAAAGAGCAGACATAGGTAAAGACACAAAAGTCCTACAAAACATTGTATGTGCCGATGTATTGTCAGCAGCCATTACGTAAAGAGCGCAAGGACGACGTCATTGGCAGCCGTTAAAGCAATCTGTTCGAACAAAGTAGATTTTCGTAAAATTACGCAATGATTTAATGTGGTTACTAAAATCCCATTTCAATAATTATGAGCAAAGATGAGCAAAAATCACTGTATAAAATATATAATTTAAATACTAAGCTATGTTGTTTGCTGGTCCAACTCATCCCCAATGTATAAAATATGTTTTACATGACCCTCAGCTGGTAGTGTACATTTTTTTTTGCACAGCCTCCCCCCTCAAAATAATGTTCACAACTGTAGTGATCCTGTGTTTATAAATGTGGACTTTGCCACTTCAGCATGCTTTTGTAGCACAGTTGATACAATGCAGGACTATGGGCCAGAAGGGTTTGTCGACCACCACGGATGAGTTCACTCTCCCTGCCTGTTTCATTTACACCATGATCAGAGCCAGCTGCAGACAATGATCAGCCTATGCAATTCATTTTCCACCAATGCCCCACATAACCAATAAGCAAAGCATACAGACTTTGGGCGCTTCAATATCACGGTTTGCGTTTTCAACACCATGATCAAATAGACTATGTCAATATCGACAAACAGAAAATTACATCCCTCCCTCGCACAACTACCCAGTATCCAAGCTTGTCTTGACAATCTCCAAATGATAAACTTTTTGGTGTGATGTAACAGATGTCTTTTTCCATTCATTAAATGGCTGCTGCACAGTTTGGATGCTGGAATTATAATTATAATGTAATCCCTGGCTTCTGGTTGGGCTATGTACGTACGGTCACTGTGGGGACGACATCATCGATGCACTTATTGATGAAGTCAATGACTGATGTGATGTACTCCTCAATGCCATCAGAATAATCCCGGGTCATATTCCAGTCTGTGTTAGCAAAACAATTCTATAGCTTAGCATCTGTTTCATCTGACCACTTTTTTATTGATCTTGTCATTGGTGCTCCCTGCTTAAATTTTTGCTTGTAAGCAGAGAATCAGGAGGATAGAATTATGGCAGATTTGCCAAATGGAGGGAGAGGGAGAGCTTTGTATGCGTCTCTGTGTGTGGAGTAAATAGGTGGTCCGGGCTTTTTTTCCTTCTGGTTGCACATTTAACATGCTGATAGAAATTTGGTCAATCTGATTTAAGTTTCCCTGCATTAAAGTCCCCGGCTACTAGTCGCTACTAGTCGCTTATGGTCGGAATACAGCTCATTCAATTCAGTCTTAGTGCCAGCCTCAGTCTGTGGTGGTATGTAAAAAGCAACGAAAAATACAGATGAAAACCCTCTAGGTAGATAGTGTGGTCTACAGCTTATCATGAGATACTCTACCTCGGGCGAGCAATAGCTTGAGACTTCCTTAGATATCGTGCACCAGCTGTTATTTACAAAAATACGTAGTCCGCCGCCCCTTGTCTTACCAGACTGTCTTACCTGCTATTCTATCCTGCCGGTACAGCGAATAACCAGACTGTCACGGTTTTCATGTGGTGAAGGAGAGTCAGACCAAACTGCAGCATGTATATTGCGATCCATGTTTAATCACACAACGTAACACAAATCCAAAACACAAACTCTACAAAACAATAAACGTAATGAAAACCGAAACAGCCTAAACTGGTGCAAACTAACACAGAATAAGGACGTCAAGACACTCAGGACAATCACCCACAACAAACTCAAAGAATATGGCTGCCTAAATATGGTTCCCAATCAGAGACAACGATAAGCACCTGCCTCTGATTAAGAACCACTCCAGACAGCCATAGACTTTGCTAGATAACCCCACTAGCTACAATCCCAAATACATACACACCAAAACCCCAAGACAAAACACACCACAATACAAAAACTCCATGCCACACCCTGGCCTGACCCAATACATGAAGAAAAACACAAAATACTTAGACCAGGGCGTGACAGAACCCCCCTAAGGTGCGGACTCCCGAACGCACCTCAAAACAATAGGGAGGGTCCGGGTGGGAGTCTGTCCATGGTGGCGGCTCCGGCGCGGGACGTGGAACCCACTCAGTCAATGTCTTAGTCCCCTCTCCTCGCGTCCCTGGATAGACCACCCTCGCCGCCGACCATGGCCTCGTAGTCCTCACCCAGAACCCCACTGGACTGAGGAGCAGATCAGGACTGAAGGACAGCTCGGGACTGAGGCAGCTCGGGACTGAGGGGAAGCTCGGGAGTGAGAGAAAGCTCGGGAGTGAGAGAAAGCTCGGGAGTGAGAGAAAGCTCGGGAGTGAGAGAAAGCTCGGGAGTGAGAGAAAGCTCGGGAGTGAGAGAAAGCGAGAGGAAGCTCGGGAGTGAGAGGAAGCTCGGGAGTGAGAGGAAGCTCGGGAGTGAGAGGAAGCTCAGGCAGGTTGATGGATCTACCAGATCCTGGCTTGCTGGTGGTTCCGGCAGATCCTGGCTGACTGGCGGATCCTGGCTGACTAGCAGATCTGGCAGATCCTGGCTGACTGGCGGATCCTGGCGGATCCTGGCCGACTGGCGGATCCTGGCCGACTGGCGGATCCTGGCCGACTGGCGGATCCTGGCCGACTGGCGGATCCTGGCCGACGGGCACTTCTGGCGGATCCTGGCTGACTGGCACTTCTGGCGGATCCTGGCAGACTGGTGGATCCTGGCTGACTGGTGGATCTAACTGATCCTGACAGACTGGCGACGCTGGGCAGACTGGCGGCGCTGGGCAGACTGGCGGTGCTGGGCAGAGGGGCTCTGGCGCCTCTGGGCTGAGGGGCTCTGGTGCCGAACAGGCGGGAGACTCCGGCAGCGGCGCCGGACAGGCGGGAGACTCCGGCAGCGGCGCCGGACAGGCGGGAGACTCCGGCAGCGCAGGAGAGGAGAAAGGCTCCCACAGCGCAGGAGAGGCGAGGCGCACTGTAGGCCTGATGCGTGGTGCTGGCACTGGTGGTACTGGGCCGAGGACACGCACAGGAAGCCTGGTGCGGGGAGCTGCTACCGGAGGGCTGGGGTGTGGAGGTGGTACTGGATAGACCGGACCGTGCAGGCGCACTGGAGCTCTTGAGCACCGAGCCTGCCCAACCTTACCTGGTTGAATACTCTCGGTCGCCCTGCCAGTGCGGCGAGGTGGAATAGCCCGTACTGGGCTATGTAGGCGAACCGGAGACACCGAGCGCAAGGCTGGTGCCATGTAAGCCGGCCCAAGGAGACGCACTGGGGACCAGATGCGTAGAGCCGGCTTCATGGCATTTGGCTCGACGCTCAATCTAGCCCGGCCGATACGGAGCTGGAATATACCGCACCGGGCTATGCACCCGCACTGGGGACACCGTGCGCACCACTGCATAACACGGTGCCTGCCCGGTTTGTCTAGCCCCCCGGTAAGCACAGGGAGTTTGCGCAGGTCTCCTACCTGGCGTTGCCATACTCCCTGTAAGCCCCCCCCCCCCAATAAATTTTTGGGGCTGATTCCCGGGCTTCCGTCCACGCTGTCGTGCTTGCTTCGCCAACCTCATTCTCCTGTAACCTTCCGTGCACTGCTCCATCGAATCCCAGGCGGGCTCCGGCACTCTCCCTGGGTCGACCGCCCACCTGTCTATCTCCTCCCAAGAAGTATAGTCCATACTGTCCTCCTCTTTGGGCTGCTCCGGTTTCCTCTTCTCCTGCTGCACCTTTGGACGGCTACACTCCCCTGGTTTAGCCCAGGGTCCTCTCCCGTCAAGGATTTCCTCCCATGTCCAGAAATCCTTAATACGCAGCTCCTCTTTGGGCTGCTCCTTCCTGCCTGTTGACACGCTGCTTGGTCCGTTTACGGTGGGTGATTCTGTCACGGTTTTCATGTGGTGAAGGAGAGTCGAACCAAACTGCAGCGTGTATATTGCGATCCATGTTTAATCACACAACGTAACACGAATCCAAAACACAAACTCTACAAAACAATAAACGTAATGAAAACCGAAACAGCCTAAACGGGTGCAAACTAACACAGAATAAGGACGTCAAGACACTCAGGACAATCACCCACGACAAACTCAAAGAATATGGCTGCCTAAATATGGTTCCCAATCAGAGACAACGATAAGCACATGCCTCTGATTAAGAACCACTCCAGACAGCCATAGACTTTGCTAGATAACCCCACTAGCTACAATCCCAAATACATACACACCAAAACCCCAAGACAAAACACACCACAATACAAAAACTCCATGCCACACCCTGGCCTGACCCAATACATGAAGAAAAACACAAAATACTTAGACCAGGGCGTGACACAGACAGCTGTATGTTGATAGTGTTGTCCTTCAGCCACGTCTCTGTGAAGCATAAGATATTACAGTTTTGAATGTCTCGTTGGTAGTTTAATCTTCCACATATGTCCTTGATTTTATTCTCCAAAAGATTGCACGTTTGCTAGCAGAATGGAAGGAAGTGGGGGTTTATTCGATCGAATTCTCATTAGACAGCTTGCCCTCTGGCCCCTTTTTCCTCTTCACGCAAACCACGGGTTCTTGGCCTGTTCCCGAGAAAGCAGTATATAATTTGCGTCAGGCTCGCCAGACTCGTTAAAGGAAAAAAGGATTCTGCCAGTCCGTGGTGAGTAATTGCAGAAGTTATTTTTGGTCAGTAAACATTATGTACAAAATAAGTTAAAAAATTAAGTTACAAACAATGGAAATAAACAAATAAAAAACCACAATCGGTTGGGGACACGTAAAGCTGATACAAATGAAGTGAATGGAATGGAACATTTTGTGCAGTTATTCAAATTACAGTTTCACTGCAGCCTAGAGTAGAGTTGTGTTCCTAAACAAGATCATTAGGGGAGACTTTTGAGTGTCTCATGTCTTCACTGTTCTTTCATGTGCACTGACGCACCTGGCCTCTCCGCTGCCAATCAGCTATTCCTATTTGTTCTGCATGAGTGGCATTTCTGTGGCATTTCCATTGTTTTGGTCGAATTCCATTGATCACTTTATCGCATCTATATGCACAGAAACATTGTGCGACTACCACAACCACTTAAAAAGATTGCTTTAAACCAGTTAGTGAAAATGTACAAAATTGAAAAAAAGCTCAAGCTAAATAATTGTTATAATTATTAACAATTAAAGTACTCCAGTCAGCGACCCCAGTCAGCACCCTTTTAGGCTTAGCCCTAATTGATGTGCTCTATGTCACCACCGGCCGCATGGCAAATGGCCCAAGACAATGCCTAAGGGTTAGTATGACCTTTCCCTCTCTGAGGGGCCAAAATGTATTTCTCTCTCTCTACAGTATCCAGAGGGTTGATTACTGGAACGTGCGATAGAATAATACTATAGCAGTCATGTCTGATATCTGTCTAAAACCTGTCCTCTGAGGAGAACTGTTATGCCATCTATATAGATGTATGATATCGGTGGAAAGTTGTATATGTGCAGGGTGAACTCTAAATGACTCTATGCAAAGGGTTTATATTGTCCTCTCAGGAATTCTCTTATTTAAATGAGTCTCATCCAAAGCCTTTAGATGCTGTGACACTAGTAGGCATCTCTTTGCTCATGCTTTGTCTTGTAAGTGATTTAAGATGCATGGAGCCTCATACCAATGACCGGTACCAGCAGCTACAACAGGAAATGAGAGGCTAAATTTCACATTCCTCAGGATAAAATGCTTATAGACATCACCATGGCAACAGATCCCAAAGGGAGAGGAGGGAGGGGTGAGGGGTTCTATATTCCAAGAATTCAACAAGAAAAAAAAATCCTCTAACATAACAGCAAAGAATAGATAACAATGATGATTACAAATAAGTGATTGACAGCTGAGAGTTCATACCTTTCTAGAGTCACAGGGAAAAACAATGTTCATCATACCCTCTTCATGAAAGAGGAAACGCAGGTTATTCTAAATGTGCTGTTTTGTTTAAAATGGAACGAAACACCCGATGTCACAGGAAGGCCATAAAGATCATCAAGGACAACAACCACCCGAGCCACTGCCTGTTCACCCCGCTATCGTCCAGAAGGCGAGGTCAGTACAGGTGCACCAAAGCTGGGACCAAGAGACTGAAAAACAGCTTCTATCTCAAGGCCATCAGACTGTTAAACAGCCACCACTAACATTGAGTGGCTGCTGCCAACACACTGACTCAACTCCAGCCACTTTAATAATGGGAATTGATGTAAAATATATCATTAGCCACTTTAAACAATGCCTCATTTAAATAAGAGAATTCCTGAGAGGACAATAAACCCTTTGCATAGGGTCTACATTATTTATCTCATATGTATACGTATATACTGTACTCTATATCATAGTAGTAGTTTTGGAATTGTTAGCTAGATTACTCGGTGGTTATTACTGCATTGTCGGAACTAGAAGCACAAGCATTTCGCTACACTCGCATTAACATCTGCTAACCATGTGTATGTGACAAATACAATTTGATTTGATTTAAATTACTCATGCGATAAGTCTACTTACTATCCATTGAGAAATTCAAATATAATATCTTGTGAAGAAAAAACATCAAAACCTTTTCAGTCCAATTCTTTCTCACAGCAGACTCCATTCCACTTCATGAAAACATATGATTCAAACAATTATAAGTCTGAGCCAATTCAGACGCTCCTCAGAGTTTACGCACATTTACATTTACATTACATTTAAGTCATTTAGCAGACGCTCTTATCCAGAGCGACTTACAAATTGGTGCATTCACCTTATGCCATCCAGTGGAACAGCCACTTTACAATAGTGCATCTAAATCTTTTAGGGGGGTGAGAAGGATTACTTATCCTATCCTAGGTATTCCTTAAAGAGGTGGGGTTTCAGGTGTCTCCGGAAGGTGGTGATTGACTCCGCTGTCCTGGCGTCGTGAGGGAGTTTGTTCCACCATTGGGGGGCCAGAGCAGCGAACAGTTTTGACTGGGCTGAGCGAGAACTGTACTTCCTCAGTGGTAGGGAGGCGAGCAGGCCAGAGGTGGATGAACGCAGTGCCCTTGTTTGGGTGTAGGGCCTGATCAGAGCCTGGAGGTACTGAGGTGCCGTTCCCCTCACAGCTCCGTAGGCAAGCACCATGGTCTTGTAGCGGATGTGAGCTTCAACTGGAAGTAAGTGGAGAGAGCGGAGGAGCGGGGTGACGTGAGAGAACTTGGGAAGGTTGAACACCAGACGGGCTGCGGAGTTCTGGATGAGTTGTAGGGGTTTAATGGCACAGGCAGGGAGCCCAGCCAACAGCGAGTTGCAGTAATTCAGACGGGAGATGACAAGTGCCTGGATTAGGACCTGCGCCGCTTCCTGTGTGAGGCAGGGTCGTACTCTGCGGATGTTGTAGAGCATGAACCTACAAGAACGGGCCACCGCCTTGATGTTAGTTGAGAACGACAGGGTGTTGTCCAGGATCACGCCAAGGTTCTTAGCGCTCTGGGAGGAGGACACAATGGAGTTGTCAACCGTGATGGCGAGATCATAGAACGGGCAGTCCTTCCCCGGGAGGAAGAGCAGCTCCGTCTTGCCGAGGTTCAGCTTGAGGTGGTGATCCATCATCCACACTGATATGTCTGCCAGACATGCAGAGATGCGATTCGCCACCTGGTCATCAGAAGGGGGAAAGGAGAAGATTAATTGTGTGTCGTCTGCATAGCAATGATAGGAGAGACCATGTGAGGTTATGACAGAGCCAAGTGACTTGGTGTATAGCGAGAATAGGAGAGGGCCTAGAACAGAGCCCTGGGGGACACCAGTGGTGAGAGCGCGTGGTGAGGAGACAGATTCTCGCCACGCCACCTGGTAGGAGCGACCTGTCAGGTAGGACGCAATCCAAGAGTGGGCCGCGCCGGAGATGCCCAACTCGGAGAGGGTGGAGAGGAGGATCTGATGGTTCACAGTATCGAAGGCAGCCGATAGGTCTAGAAGGATGAGAGCAGAGGAGAGAGAGTTAGCTTTAGCAGTGCGGAGCGCCTCCGTGATGCAGAGAAGAACAGTCTCAGTTGAATGACTAGTCTTGAAACCTGACTGATTTGGATCAAGAAGGTCATTCTGAGAGAGATAGCGGTAGAGCTGGCCAAGGACGGCACGTTCAAGAGTTTTGGAGAGAAAAGAAGGAAGGGATTCTGGTCTGTAGTTGTTGACATCGGAGGGATCGAGTGTAGGTTTTTTCAGAAGGGGTGCAACTCTCGCTCTCTTGAGGACGGAAGGGACGTAGCCAGCGGTCAGGGATGAGTTGATGAGCGAGGTGAGGTAAGGGAGAAGGTCTCCGGAAATGGTCTGGAGAAGAGAGGAGGGGATAGGGTCAAGCGGGCAGGTTGTTGGGCGGCCGGCCGTCACAAGACGCGAGATTTCATCTGGAGAGAGAGGGGAGAAAGAGGTCAGAGCACAGGGTAGGGCAGTGTGAGCAGAACCAGCGGTGTCGTTTGACTTAGCAAACGAGGATCGGATGTCGTCGACCTTCTTTTCAAAATGGTTGACGAAGTCATCTGCAGAGAGGGAGGAGGGGGGAGGAGGATTCAGGAGGGAGGAGAAGGTTGCAATGAGCTTCCTAGGGTTAGAGGCAGATGCTTGGAATTTAGAGTGGTAGAAAGTGGCTTTAGCAGCAGAGACAGAGGAGGAAAATGTAGAGAGGAGGGAGTGAAAGGATGCCAGGTCCGCAGGGAGGCGAGTTTTCCTCCATTTCCGCTCGGCTGCCCGGAGCCCTGTACGTACATTTATTCATTTGTTTAACCTTTATTTAACTAAGCAAGTCAGTTAAGAACAAATTCTAATGTACAATGATGGCCTGCCCCGGCCAAACCCTCCCCTAACCCGGACGACGTTGGGCCAATTGTGCACCGCCCTATGGAACTCCCAATACGGTTGTGATAGAGCCTGGGATCGAACCAGGGTCTGTAGTGACACCTCTAGCAATGCGATGCATTGCCTTAGACCGCTCTGCCACTCGGGAGTCAAATGGATATGGGATTCATTGAAGCATCCCATTGGGAGTGTGGTGATGACATTGGACACAACTAAGCAGCAATGAAGAGCACACTGTGCAGAGAATTAAGCACTAGGGTGTTTGTAAGCTGAAGAAACCTTTAGGGTTCTAGGAAGAACCCTTTTTGGAAAACTGCAGACCCTGCTCTCCCTACCTCTACCTGATGCATTGTGTCTAATTTCACATTTTCGGTGTGTGAAATTACTGGGGCAGAATGATCTGATAGTCAGCTCCGAGGCAGAAGTATGAGATTTCTTTCTGTGTGGATAAACACAACCCTCACTGTTCTCTGAGACTGTCGCAAACACTTATATTTCAATTTTAAAGTGTGTTTGGCAGGAAATAATCACATCTTCTACTGGATGAAAACATCTCACCAAGTCATCTTGTTTTGATGTAACTTTTTCATTACAATATGAGGTCATGTGTTTTTTGTGCCTAGTCAGTTAATTCTTTAATATTGCTGTGTTATGAATCTGCTCCACTCAAACATAATATACAATATTTTGCCATGAGCAACATTTTACAATACAGCACAAGGCAGGCAGTAAGCTCGCATGAGAGCCATTGAAATCTAAATGCACCCATGCAGCAGATAATCATCACACCAAACACACCAGTAGTTAGTGCTGCAGGGTTCTTTTATTCCTAGCTAATGACCAGTTGAGTCACTCTCCAGCCCACCAAGACTCAACAAGCGCCATCCACCGTCCTAATAACACAGCTGCCTCTACAATATGGCAGGAGCCACTATGGTAAGTGTCAAGTGTCTTCGGGGTGTGTGTGTGTGGGTGTGTGTGTGTGTGTGAGAGACTGTGTGTGTGTGTGTGTGTGTGTGTGTGTGTGTGTGTGTGTGTGTGTGTGTGTGTGTGTGTGTGTGTGTGTGTGTGTGTGTGTGTGTGTGTGTGTGTGTGTGTGTGTGTGTGTGTGTGTATATCTCTAGTGATGAGAGGCGAAGCTGCACTCCATAGACAGTCTGTGAAGCAGAAACATCCAGCTCTCGACGCCTCCTGGAGTTTAATGTCTTGTTATTTCCCACAAACTGAACCAGAATGAACACTTTAGCAGCAGGGCCACTGTCATGTCGGTGTCATTTCATTCCACATGCAGGGAATTAGTCTGTTGGGAGGAACGCAGGGAACACATTTCCCTCGTGATTATGAGCTGTTCACATGGTTGACGTAGCATAACATGCCGTCCGGCAGTGTTGTGGTTTTGCATAATAAGTAAACCAGTGAGAACATTCCGCCAACATAGTAGCTTTCACCCAATGATTTCCAAGTTTAATACAATATGCAATGGTAGTTTCTAATGCTCCTGTAGGAATTTAAACCGGTGCTTGACATATAATGTCACTGTGACATTTTGCCATGTCTGTTCCACCGACACTGATTATTTGACCTCTTGACCTTTAGCTGAAGCCCTGTGTTTGGCCTGCTCAGTCAGTCAGTGAGTCAGTGAACCTTGTTGTGGACATACATTATTCTGCATCCGGTGAGTCACAGCAGTTGCCATGACAGGGCCTGGAGCTAAGCACATGCACCACTGCACCCTACTGAGTCGGTTTAACATGGTGAGTACAAGACGTTCAGACATCTCTCAGTGATTCCTTTCATGTCTCTCTTTTCAGCAAACTTCCTTCTCATCATACAGTCACTTGACTTCTTCGTGGAGTTTATAAAAAATATATTGACTTTCTTTCACTTTGACTGTTGAGTGTTCAGAGTGTTCCGTGTTCTGAATTCTGCAAGTTCCACATTCCGAGATGGGTCAAAGATAGTGTCTCCATTTATAAATCTCCTCCCTCATTATCTCTCATTAAGGCAAAACGTATAAATCTTTGAGTACATTGGAAGTAATTATGAAAATGATGAAGACTGACTTCATAAACTGCATAACACTACACAAGAGTGTATTAGATTTTAATTCGAAAAGTCACAGTCAATACACAAACATTCCACTTGAAGGAGTAATCCGGAGTTAAAACAATAGCAAAACGTAATCCTCACCAATGTTTCGGTATAAAGCTGAGTAATGGGTCTGGAGAAATGTAACCACTCTCAAATTCAGATAGTGCCATAGATGCAAGGTGTTAAAATGAACATTTTAATCATGTTTTGAGGCTATGCTGTGTTTGTTTACTTTTAATTTGTTTACAAACATTGGAGTAAAAAACTAAACTTTCGGATTCTAATGGGCTACAACAGCTGAACTAAGCTCATGAGGCATTTGTAAGTTAAGTTCTTCAACAATCAATGGGTGCACTTCATCAAGGGCGCAACTTTGGTTTTAGAAGTGGGGGGGATAACTTATTTTTTTTTATCCAGTTGGATAAATACTCCAAACAGCCTACCCGACCGCCCTGAGGCATCTGCATGGTCCTAACGTACAATGTTGCCTCATTTTGCATCTCAATGATAAAACTGGGGGGGTCAGAATGTGGTGGGGACATGTTCCCCTGTCCCACGGGACAGTTGTGCCTCTGCATTTCATTCATTTATAAGTCCAAAAATGGATGTATCAACTGCAGATTTCCTCTTGAAGGGTATAGCCAATGTGGCAGTTAAACCTCCTCTATGTTGTTTAAATGTGTCATTCTGAGCTAGGTTTACCCTGGGCCATCCTCTACAGTTGCATACATTATGTGACATGGATGATTGATTGTGCAGTGTTAATGGAGAGGAGATAGGGATAATGTAAGGGATGAACGTCTGCTGAGTTTCTGCAGTGGGTGGGAGGCCTCGATGGAAGCAGCAGTGGCTATTTATTCCCCATGTCTGAAGTAGACAAGACAGAAATATGATGAATGTGTGTATAAAAAAAAAAAAGATTTTTGCTGACGTTACGAAGTTAAGGGACTGGACATAATGTAAAGACTTCTAATGTTCTGTTGGAGCTCGTTGATGGTGTTCGGAATAGGCAGTATAAACTTCAAAATGTCATTTCAAAGACAGAGGGACATTTTCCCTAATTCCATCCATGTTTATTCCTTCATTTCCCTGCAGTGGGACTCGGTGGCTGCAGATGTTATGCACATCACCGTGCTCTCATTCAGTTACTGGTCATGACGCGTACACCATCAGCAAATCTGACATCAGACGTGATTTATCAGGATAATAAAGCAGACTTGTGTGCTTTTTTTCATGACAAACTACATGAGACTAGACTGTTCAGGCAAGCGTTGAATGGTTGTATTGAGAGGAAGAATAACATCCCGTGTGTGTGTGTAATTTGGATTTAAACATGTATTGCATATGGGAATAAGGGGCTTTAAATCAAATCTAATTTGATTTGTCACATACACATGGTTAGCAGATGTTAATGCGAGTGTAGCGAAATGCTTGTGCTTCTAGTTCCGACAATGTGAGTAACCTAACCTAACAATTTCACAACAGCTACCTTATACACACAAGTGTAAAGGGATGAAGAATATGTACATAAAGATATATGAATGAGTGATGGTACAGAACGGCATAGGCAAGATGCAGTAGATGGTATCGAGTACAGTATATACATATGAGATGAGTAATGTAGGGTATGTAAACAAAGTGGCATAGTTTAAAGTGGCTAGTGATACATGTATTACATAAAGATGCAGTAGATGATATAGAGTACAGTATATACATATACATATGAGATGAGTAATGTAGGGTATGTAAACATATTAAGTGGCATTGTTAAAAGTGGTTAGTGATACATGTATTACATAAATGGCAAGATGCAGTAGGTGGTACAGAGTACAGTATATACATATGAGATGAGTAATGTAGGGTATGTAAACATTATATTAAGTGGCATTGATTAATGTGGCTAGTGATACATGTATTACATTTTACATGTACTCAATGTTAGTGGTGGCTGTTTAACAGTCTGACGGCCTTGAGATAGAAGCTGTTTTTCAGTCTCTCGGTCCCTGCTTTGATGCACCTGTACTGACCTCGCCTTCTGGATGATAACAGGGTGAACAGGCAGTGGCTCGGGTGGTTGTTGTCCTTGATGATCTTTATGGCCTTCCTGTGACATCGGGTGGTGTAGGTGTCCTGGAGGGCAGGTAATTTGCCCCCGGTGATACGTTGTGCAGACCTGAGAGCCTTATGGTTGTGGGCGGAGCAGTTGCCGTACCAGGCGGTGAAACAGCCCGACAGGATGCTTTTGGTGACAAGCCAAATTTCTTCAGCCTCCTAAGGTTAAAGAGGCGTAGCTGCACCTTCTTCACCACGCTGTCTGTGTGGGTGGACCAATTCAGTTTGTCCGTGATGTGTATGCCGAGGAACTTAAAAATTTCTAACCTCTCCACTACTGTCCTGTCGATGTGGATAGGGGGGTGCTCCCTCTGCTGTTTCCTAAAGTTCATGATCATCTCCTTTGTTTTGTTGACGTAGGTGATAATGAGTACCAAGTCTTTAAAACAAGGGCTGACAGACAGCAATCGACCACAAGGGTACAGATCGTTGGCTTCTGATTGCCATCCAATGAGGCATCAGGAAACAAAGCAGTTGTTTTGTCCTCTAAATGAAAAACATCCTTTTATGACATGGTTGACAAAGAACTAACTGTATGGGCTCAGGCTGCATGGAACAACAAACCACCAAGTGAGCACACGGGTCACCCACCTGACCCTAAAATTATGTAGGGCGGCCCAGCCCCCGAAGGGAATCTTATCAACTGTATTGTGTTAGGAATTCAAAATTCTCTGTGTTGCTCTTGCCAAACCCCAAATGTCAGACCTCTGAGAAGCATGGGTTCGGTGTCTTTACAGGACTGTAGGTTGGATATCTGATTAGAGGTTAACTTTGCAGTAATACTATTGGTCAACAACTCAGATGTTACAAAGGGTCTTAAATGCATTGTCTCTTTCTTTTTTTGTTCCTGACCTGCGCTGTGAGATATAATCTGCCTTGAAGGGAATTACGTAACAGATAACAGATTTGCTCAGGTGACACTGTATGCATAAAAGAAGGAACCACTGTTTAGTGAAAGCGGTGTTTCCATGTCAAAGACAACACTATTATACTGTATGTTTGGTCTTCCACCCTATGTACATTCTCTCCGGCATGTCTACCCAGATTATGTCAATGTGTTTATAGCAGACCTGGATTGAAATACTATTTAAGTATAATATTGGAATGTATTTGGATATACACTTGGAAAGTATTTGAAAATACTTAAATACACTCCCATGCATTTAACCCAGGTATTTATGATTATAGTATTTGAAATATGTATTTTAAAATACTTTCAAATACAATTATTATTATTTTTGTAAACCAAATAACCTTTCCAATAAAAGTACTTGTTTTGGGCTGTGTATTTTAAAATACTCAAATACACAGAATGTTTTTTTTTATAACAAATATTCATATACACGTATTTAAACTCGGGTCTGGTTTGCAGAGGGTGCTGAAGCAGTGTGGTGTAAATCCACATACTGCTTATTCCTCTTTATTGAACTAAGACATCAAGTGCATCTACAATGGCAGGTTTAAAATGACGAAATCAACAAGGTGTTGTTCGGCATTAATGAATAGTGAAAATGCTCCCTTGGTGCTCCACTTGGATGGGGAGCTCATAGAAGAAACCACCTACATTCCAGTTGGCAGCCATAAAATCCACCCCACATGAGCTCATACATAACAAGTATTTCCTTGGAGATTCACAGGAATTCACACTTTTTGTCTGCCTGATAGAGGAAAGCCAAGGTGTGTTATTACAAACTCCCTAAAGCTTCCACCCCATGGAAGAGCAATACTATGAAACAATTAGAATGGCATTTAATTAAGCAAAGCACATCAGAGCACGGGGAGATGATTACTATTGTCTGAAATTAAAGTGTACTAGCTCAGCAGGTTATGATTATCTGTTCCTACCCCATACTGGGTTTTTCCTAGTCCCTCCCTCTCTCTGTCCATCTTTTTCTCTTTCACCCCCCCTCTCTCTCTCTCTCTCTACCACCTCTCCCTCCAGAGGTGTGTATTGATATTCAATCCCACACTTGCAATGTCATATTAATAATATTTAACAATTCGACTGTGCTGAATTCTTAAATGTCTGGAGTCAACGTCATGGGAACGTCATTAGGACTGATGTCTAGCAAGCCTTACATTAATCAGTCCTGCTGTACCATCCCACTACCAACTGGAATTATGTGTGGTTTAAGTGTATGTGTGTGTTTGTGTGTGTGTGTGTGTGTGTGTGTGTGTGTGTGTGTGTGTGTGTGTGTGTGTGTGTGTGTGTGTGTGTGTGTGTGTGTGTGTGTGTGTGTGTGTGTGTGTGTGTGTGTGTGTGTGTGTGTGTGTGTGTGTATAATCACCCTTTTGACGCCGCGTCCATTCGGCTGATTCACGACCACAGTCTAATGTGCATCTTTATAAATGCATAATTATATGTCAATGACAACACCACACATAAAGCACCCCAAAAATGCTCAGTCTTTTTTTATTTTTTTTACATTTGACAAAATGATAACTGAATAGGGAATAATCTATTTTCATGACATGCCCTTTAATTGTTTTTGGGTATTCTCGTACATTTCCATCAAGCAGAGACGTATTGCAGTGTGTCTAGTGATGTCAGGAGGCCATCAGTCAAAGTTCTTAACGATGGGCTTTTTACCTCTGGTAATATCCTGCTGCCAGAATAAATTATTATCATCTACTCTATGTAGAATGTGATGAATACAAGCTAAGAATATATATTTTTTTTTCACAGATACAGTTAATATCATTGGCAGTGCACTTAGAAGCCATACGTTTGAAAGAGAAATGTAAACGTGTGATCTTGGGGCTTATATTATTATTATTATTATTATTATTATATTGCACTACAAAATGAGCCATTTTAAAGGGCAAGCAAAAGATCTGCCTGGGAATTGTTTTTGTTCACTGAACACAGCCTTATGTAATTTCTGCTGGAAATAAATCATTTTACCTTCCAATGCTTCTCCTACAGCTCTTGATTCAATCTTGAGCAGTCAAGAGAGACGAGGGTGCCAAAAAACTCAAAGTGAAGAATATCTCCATCTAGTGTCTCAAAGGAGGAACATTTCACATGAAAAATCCAGAAAAAATTAAATGCTAATTTTCATAAGTTTTAGGTGTATTGCTGCCACTACGATTTTTTTGTTGTTGATTTAATTATTACGAGATAAGATTACATTATTACGAAATAATCAGTTGCACATTATTATGATAAATAGCCTTTATTATACTGAAACACTAGCATAGGCTACTCTGCAAGCTTGGCTCCCTCTCATGCACAGGTTGACCTATTGGTGGTTCGCTTGAGTTGATTAAATTTGATTTGCTCCTCGGTTTGTGACATTGGGAGATATGGGTTTCATTGAGCAATATAGATGGTGTTGTCATTAGTTTGTGTACATTGCAGAGATTTCTGAGTTGTCATTCATTTTGTAACGGGGTCGCCAAACGCCCTAATGGAACTCTTTCCCCTTCACGCGATTGAGATGCTTAAAAACTTCTTAGCGATAGGCGTCCCGTCAACAGGGCAGTTGTAAATCAATCAGCACCATGTGTCAGGATCGCAGATATTAGAGAAACAACAAACGTCAGGATCGCAGATCGCAGCGGCAGCTGCGCCATCAGAGACTCTGGGTTCGCTCCCAGGTTCTGTCGCAGCCGGCCGTGACCGGGAGGTCCGTGGGGCGACGCACAATTGGCCTAGCGTCGCCCGGGTTAGGGAGGGGTTGGCCGGTAGGGATATCCTTGTCTCATCGCCCACTAGCGACTCCTGTGGCGGGCCGGGCGCAGTGCACGCTAACCATGTCGCCAGGTGCACAGTGTTTCCTCCGACACATTGGTGAGGGTGGCTTCCGGGTTGGATGCGCGCTGTGTTAAGAAGCAGTGCGGCTTGGTTGGGTTGTGTTTCGGCTTTCGACCTTCGTCTCTCCCGAGCCTGTACAGGAGTTGTAGTGATGAGACAAGATACTAACTACTAACAATTGGATACCACGAAATTGGGGAGAACAGGGGGTAAAAACTAAACAAAATAAAATCACAAAATAATACTACTTGAGTAAAAGTCTAAATGTATTTGGTTTTAAATATACTTAAGCATAAAAAGTAAATGTAATTGCTAAAATGTACTTAAGTATCAAAAGTGCAAGTAAAAGTAAAATAATTTCTTATTCCTTATATTAAGCCAACCAGACAGCACAATTTTCTTGTTTTTTAATTTTATGGATAGCCAGGGGCCCACTGCAACACTCAGACATCATTTACAAATAAAACATTAGTGAGTCCGCCAGATCAGAGGCAGTAGGGATGACAGACAGGGACGTTGGACCATCGAAGAGCCGCAAATATGATGAGAACTACTATGATTTGGGGTTAACGTATTGTTAGTAGTGCCCTTCCTCAACCACAGTGTGTTATATGTGCAAAATTACTATCTCACGACTTGATGAAACTTTCAATCTTGCGCAGACATTTGGCAACAAAACATGCCAATTTGAAAAATAAGCCATGGGAGTTTTTTGAGTGATAATTAAGATGACTTTCGAGTAATAAGACAGAGTAATAAAAGCAACAGATACCATTAATAAGAAGGGGCTAGAAGCGGCTTATATGGTGAGCTCCGAGTGGCTAGGACAGGCAAGCCCCATACTATTGTGGAGGACTTAATTATTCCTGCTGCCGCGGATATGGCTGGGACAATGCTGGGGGAAAAGACCAACAAAAAAAACTATACAGACAATGACTTCATCAAACAGACAATGACTTCATCAAACAAAACTGTTTCACGACGCATCAGTGACATGGCAGGAGATGTTTTGAAACAATTACCGCTTCACATACAAGCCAGTGAATTCTATGCATTACAGCTGGATAAGTCAACAGACATGCCGGGCCTGGCACAGCTCCTGGTATATGTCCGTTACGTTTATGGGTGGGTCAATTAAGGAAGCCATTCTCTTCTGCGAACCACTGGAAATCAGGACAACAGGCTTTGTGACATCAAATGGACTTTGGTAGTCAAGATGTGTTGGTATCTGTACTGTTGGAGCAAAAGCCATGACATGAAGACATAGTGAAGTTGTAACGCATGTACAAGCAGTTGCTCCCGACGCCATTTGAGTACACTGCAGCATCCACCGAGAGGCTCATGCTGCCAAAGGAATGCCTGACCGCTTGAAAGACATTTTGGACACTACAGTGAAAATGGTTCACTTTGTTAAAGCAAGGCCACTGAACTCTCGTGTATTTTCTGCACTATGCAATGATATGAGCAGCGACCATGAAACGCTTTTGCAACATACAGAAGTGCGCTGGTTATCAAGGGGCAAAGTACTGACACATTTTTTAAAATTGAGAAACGAGTTAAAGTTCTCTTTACTGACCAGAATTTTCTGAATTTGCCTGACCGCTTGCATGATGGCCAGTTTCTCACATGCCTGGCCTATCTGGGTGATGTTTTTTCTCACCTGAATGTTCTGAATCTAGGATTACAGGGACTCAACGCAACTATATTCAATGTGTGGGATAAAACTGAGGCTATGATTAAGAAGTTGGAGCTATTCTCTGTCTGCATTTACAAGGAATATAGGATATAGGAATATAGGAACCAAGTGTGCGCAATGAGACAAGACAGTCCGGGGTTGGTGGTAATGAATCCAGTTCAGTGATGCCTAGAAGGCCGGTGACGTAGACCTCGGAGCTGGTGAACGGAATGAGCAGCAGTAGGTGAACGGAATGAGCAGCAGTACCGGGATCCGTGACAATAATCATGTTCCCTTCAAAAAAATGAAGGGTTAAAGGTAGATGGAATGCCTGGTACACTCTGGAATTATCAAAGTAATTCATAAAAGAGATGATGCTTGGGTTAAGGCCAGGAACACAGGCTTAGGTCCAGACTGGCATGCTTTTGAACTCTCAAGGATCTCTACAGATCGGTGTCCCACCCTCGGGAAGGTTGAGCTAATGTGCGCTAATTTGATTAGCATGACGTTGTAAGAAACAAGAACATTTCACCGGACATAAACATATCTAATATTGGCAGAAAGCTTAAATGCTTGTTCATCTAACGGCAATGTCAAATTTACAGTACCTATTACAGTGAAATAATATCATGCTATTGTTTGAGGAGAGTGCACAGTTATGAAAAGTTATTAATAAACCAATTAGGCACATTTGGGCAGTCTTGATACAAAATGTTGAACAGAAATGCAATGGTTCATTGGATCAGTCTAAAACTGTGCACATCCACTGCTGCCATCTAGTGTCCAAAATAAAAATTACACCTGGGCTGGAATAATACATTATGGCCTTTCTTTTGCATTTCAAAGATGGTACAAAAAAATCTAATGTGTTATATTATCCTATATTCATGTCACATTTCCACAAACTTCAAAATGTTTCTTTGCAAATGGTATCAAGAATATGCATATCCTTGCTTCAGGTCCTGAGCTACAGGCAGTTAGATTTGGGTATGTAATTTTAGGCGAAAATTGTTGCCTTAGTTATCTTTGTTTTCTCTATTATTTTGGTTAGGTCAGGGTGTGACATGGGGGATTTATGTGTTTGTCTGGTCTAGGGGTTTTGTATGTTTATGGGGCTGTTTCCTTTCTAGGTAGTTTTGTGTGTCTATGGTTGCCTAGATTGGTTCTCAATTAGAGGCAGCTGTCTGTCGTTGTCTCTAATTGGGAACCATATTTAGGCAGCCATGTTCCTTGGTATTTTGTGGGTAATTGTCTTCTGTCTTTGTGTCATTGCACAAGATAGGACTGTTTCGGTTTTCACTTTTGTTGTTTTGTAGTGTTCTCGTTTATCGTCGCTATTAAATATGTTGAACACTAACCACACTTCATTTTGGTCCTCCTCTCCTTCAACGGAAGAAAACCGTTACAAAAGTACTGAGTAAAGGGTCTGAATTGTAATGTATAGTGGGGCAAAAAAGTATTTAGTCAGCCACCAATTGTGCAAGTTCTCCCACTTAAAAAGACGATAGAGGCCTGTAATTTTTATCATAGGTACACTATGACAGACGAAATGAGGGAGAAAAATCCAGAAAATCACATTGTAGGATTTTTTATGAATTTATTTGCAAATTATGGTGGAAAATAAGTGTTTGGTCACCTACAAACAAGCAAGATTTCTGCCTCTCACAGACCTGTAACTTCTTCTTTAAGAGGCTCCTCTGTCCTCCACTCGTTACCTGTATTAATGGCACCTGTTTGAACTTGTTACTAGTATAAAAGACACCTGTCCACAACCTCAAACAGTCACACTCCAAACTCCACTATGGCCAAGACCAAAGAGCTGATAAAAGGACACCAGAAACAAAATTGTAGACCTGCACCAGGCTGGGAAGACTGAATCTGCAATAGGTAAGCAGCTTGGTTTGAAGAAATCAACTGTGGGAGCAATTATTAGGAAATGGAAGACATACAAGACCACTGATAATCTCCCTCGATCTGGGGCTCCATGCAAGATCTCACCCCGTGGGGTCAAAATGATCACAAGAACCTAGTGAATGACCTGCAGAGAGCTGGGACCAAAGTAACAAAGCCTACAATCAGTGACACACTACACCGCCAGGAACTCAAATCCTGCAGTGCCAGACGTGTCCCCCTGCTTAAGCCAGTACATGTCCAGGCCCGTCTGAAGTTTGCTAGAGAGCATTTGGATGATCCAGAAGAAGATTGGGAATGTCATATGGTCAGATGAAACCAAAATATAACTTTTTGGTAAAAACTCAACTCGTCGTGTTTGGAGCACAAAGAATGCTGAGTTGCATCCAAAGAACACCATACCTACTGTGAAGCATGGGGGTGGAAACATCATGCTTTGGGGCTGTTTTTCTGCAAAGGGACCAGGACGACTGATCCGTGTAAAGGAAAGAATGAATGGGGCCATGTATCGTGAGATTTTGAGTGAAAACCTCCTTCCATCAGCAAGGGCATTGAAGATGAAACGTGGCTGGGTCTTTCAGCGTGACAATGATCCCAGACACACTGCCCGGGCAGCGAAGGAGTGGCTTCGTAAGAAGCATTTCAAGGTCCTGGAGTGGCCTCGCCAGTCTCCAGATCTCAACCCCATAGAAAATCTTTGGAGTTAGTTGAAAGTCTGTGTTTCCCAGCAACAGCCCCAAAACATCACTGCTCTAGAGGAGATCTGCATGGAGGAATGGGCCAAAATACCAGCAACAGTGTGTGAAAACCTTGTGAAGACTTACAGAAAACGTTTGACCTCTGTCATTGCCAACAAAGGATATATTAGAATTTATTGAGAAACTTTTGTTATTGACCAAATACTTATTTTCCACCATAATTTGCAAATAAATTCATTAAAAATCCTACAATGTGATTTTCTGGATTTTTTTTCTCATTTTGTCTGTCATAGTTGAAAATTACAGGCCTCTCTCATCTTTTTAGGTGGGAGAACTTGCACAATTGGTGGCTTGACTAAATACTTTTTTGCCCCACTGTAAATGTGATATCTCCATTGTTTTATGTGTTTAAAATGTGCTAATATTTCTTAAAGTTTGTATTTGCTTCGTCATTATTGGATATTGGTGTGTAGCTTGATGAGGGGAAGAAAACGATTTAATCCGTTTAAGTATACGGCTGTAACATAACAATATTTGAGCAGACGTGACAGAAGCAGACCTGACCAGTGTTCAATGACTATGTACATAGTGCAGCAGTCTCGAGTGCAGGGTAGGGTACAGGGTGGTAGCTGGCTAGAAACGTGACTAAGGTTTAGGGCAGGGTACTGGGCTCGTGGTGACTTTTTAACAGCATAATAGATGAACTTCATGACGATGAGCTCCTACATATGCTCCAGTGTTAAAGTTGCCCTCCAGTGGCCACCACCACTCCTACAGCTGCATCTGCTGATCAATAAGGAATAACCCTATGTCAAGCAGGTCTGAATGTTTTTTATGCCTGTAGAGCCTTAGAGAACACAGAATTCTCCACAATATACATAAACTAATGACAACACCATCTATATTGCTCAATGACACCAATATATCCAAATGCTTCAAACCGAGGAGCAAATAAAAGTTGATAAAAGTTGATCGACTCAAGCAAACCAGCCATAAGGTCAACCTGTGCAGGAGAGGAATTAATAATGTGCAACTGGATTATTTTATAATAATGACATCTTTCTTGTTATAGCGTTATAACGTTTTCTTTCTCGTTATAATGAGTTATTCAATTATTTCGTAGTAGCGTGATCTCATCTCGGAATAATTACATTAAAAAAAATATTCTGAGTGGCAGCAATACCCGACCGTACATTTACTATTATTCTATTTTGTTTCATATATTCTCTGGGCAGTTTCTCAGTCATTATACAAGTCGTCCTGCCGTCCTGTACCGGTCATGGCGCTCAGCCAACATTTGGACCACTTCCATAAGACCACAAAGTAATTGCTTGTGCCTACCAATGGAGGCTCCTTGGGAGGAGATGGCGTTGCACCGCTGGCCCGGGTCTGCTGGGTCAGTCATGGCCAGTTCGTACTATCAGGTATGAAGGTAAGACCCAGATGCAGACTGTTGAAGTAACCATGTTTAATACAGCAACAGGGGCAGGCAAAGGACAGGTAGGCAGGGGTCAATAATCCAGAGTAGTGGGGCAAAGGTACAGGACAGCAGGCAGGCTCAGGCAGAGTGGGCAGGCAGGCGGGTTCAGACGCAGGACAGGGTCAAAACCAGGAGGATTAGAAACTGAGCGACTGGGGGAAAGGCAGGAGCTGAGACAAACCGCTGGTTGACTAGACAAACAAGACCAACTGGCAACAGACCAACAGAGAACACAGGTATAAATACACAGGGGATAATGGGGAAGATGGGCGACACCTGGAGAGGGGTGGAGACAATCACAAAGACATGTGAGACAGATCCTGGTGTGACAATGATACATGATAATAGACATATATTGAGGTAAGTTATACAGAAATAAGAATTACACAAAAGCTTTTAACAAATAGGATTTGGATAATATTTTTCAAGGGCAAATCTAAACTAGGAATTTAATAAAGAATCCTACAAATTGAACAATAGCAATAAACAAAGATAATAAAGTTATCAACTCCAATCTCTTGCCTGTATCCTCAGATTCATAAGTAATGAATTGAGAACGGCAGTGATAGTGCAATCAATGTTCCTTCTATAAGTAGAGCCTGTACTGTGCTGTCAGCATTTCCCTGGCCTAAACAGCCTGAGGGAACCTCAAGTGAGCCCAGAGAAGGTTCATGGAGAGGCCAGTTTTAATTGCACTACAAGGGGTAATTTAACCCTTATTTTACATTCAAGACTCCCTTTTCTTTGCTCATTATCTTATTATTGTTCACTTACGAACAAGTGGTACAAAGAATGGTCTGAATTATAAGCAGTTCTGTAAATTAAGCATGAAGTTCATGTGTACCATTGTTTTCCTTCATATGCTTCAAAATGGTTATTGAGTGACTAGTGATGCCTTTACAAGCTGCATTTCCTGCGTACTGAGACCATTACAAAGAGGAGTATCTTTGATTGACTATCACCAGCATCTATCAGTCTCAAGACATTCAATTCAATGTAATGTGAAGGAAAAAAATCAAACATGTTTTATTTGATTTTGTTATTATGTATTGAGGATATGGTAACACAAATAGCTGTATGGATACTACTCTGTCCACTCAAAACCAGTCGGTCTTTGGATCAAGACAGCCAGCATATTCCAAGACAAATGAAAAGACAAATCAAACAGCAAGGCACATCATTAAATGCCATACCACTATCTAAAAATAGACGCCTCACGCATCAGAAGCTTTTAAGTGGATTAACAGTGGGAAGTGGGCATGAATATATGCACACATGTTCTACCGACATCAAGATAAGGTTTGACAAGCCTTGAGGCAGAGACTTTATCTAAATAAATATGTATTTCCAAGCTGGGCCCTGGCTAGGAGAAAGCCCGTGATAATGAGGCCTGGTTTGGTTGCAAGCCAGGCATTCATTAGACAATGTGAGACTTTGACCACCCACCCAAAGACATGATGGAGGAGGCTGGAATGATTCACTGAATACATTCAGAAGACGAGACAATACACCATCTTGATGAAATAATTCTTAAAGGCCCACTGCAGTCAAAAACATGATTTGCCTGTGTTTTATATATTGCCTGTGTTTTATAAACTGTTCAAAAGTTTGGGGTCACTTAGAAATGTCCTTGTTTTTTAAAGAAAGGCAATATTTTGTCAATTGAAATAGCATCAGATTGATCAGAAATACAGTGTAGACATTGTTAATGTTGTAAATGACTATTCATCTGGAAACGGCAGGTTTTTAAAGGAATATCTAAATAGGCGTACAGAGGCCCATTATCAGCAACCATCACTCCTGTGTTCCAATGGCACGTTGTGTTAGCTAATCCAAGTTTATAATTTTAAAAGGCTAATTGATCATTAGAAAACACTTTTGCAATTATGTTAGCACAGATGAAAACTGTTGTCCTGATTAAAGAAGCAATAAAACTGGCCTTTAGACGAGTTGAGTATCTTAATAATATATATATATATATATATGATATATTTTGTGACTCCCAAACCCGCATGCGGGAGCGTAATCATTGCCTGAAACGAATTAGCATAACGCAACGGACATAGATATCCCTAGAAAATATTCCTATTCATGAAAATCACAAATAAAATATATTGAGACACAGCTTAGCCTTTTGTTAATCACCCTGCCATCTCAGATGTTCAAAATATGCTTTACAGCCAACGCTAGACAAGCATTTGTGTAAGTTTATCGATAGCATAGCATTATGCCTTGCTAGCAGCAGGCAACCTTGTTACGGAAATCAGAAAAGCAATCAAATTAAATCGTTTACCTTTGATGAACTTCGGATGTTTTCTCTCACGAGACTCCCAGGTAGACAGCCAAAGTTCATTTTTTCCCAAAATATTATTTTTGTAGACGAAATAGCTCCATTTGTTCTTCATGTTTGGCTGAGAAATCGCCCGGAAATTGCGGTCACCACAACGCCGAAAAATATTCCAAATTAGTTCCATAATATCGACAGAAACATGGCAAACGTTGTTTATAATCAATCCTTTTTCTAATATCTATTTGATAATATATCCGTCAGGACAATTCGTTGTTCAGGAGGACCGATTGGAGTAATGGCTACCTCTGTATTTTACGTGAGAATCTCTCTCGGGGCCGCAATGTGGCCGCCTACGGCTATTCTTCAACAGAAATGCGTAAAACTACGTCACAATGCTGTAGACACCTTGGGGAATACGTAGAAAGCGTAAGCTCGTTGATGGTACATTCACAGCTGAATAGGGAGTCATTGGAACGCAGCGCTTTCAAAACCTGGGGCACTTCCAGATTGGATTTTTCTCAGTCTTTCACCTGCAACATCAGTTCTGTTATACTCACAGACAATATCTTTACAGTTTTGGAAACGTTTGAGTGTTTTCTATCCACAGCTGTCAATTATATGCATATTCTAGCATCTTTTCCTGACTAAATATGTTTGTTTTTTTCCAAAAATGAAAATACTGCCCCCTAGTACCAAGAGGTTTTTAAGTATTTGTGGGTTTGCAAAACACCAGTCTCAACAGTGAAGAAGCGACTCCGGGATGCTGGCAGAGTTCCTCTGTCCAGTGTCTGTGTTATTTTGCACATTTGAATCTTTTATTTTTATTGGCCAGTCTGAGATATGGCTTTTTCTTTGCAACTCTGCCTCGAAGGCCAGAATCCCAGAGTCGCCTCTTCATTGTTCACGTTGAGTATGGTGTTTTGCAGGTACTATTTAATGAAGCTGCCAGTTGAGGACTTGTGAGGTGTCTGTTTCTCAAACTAGACACTCTAATGTACTTGTCCTCTTGCTCAGTTGTGCACCGGGGCCTCCCACTCCTCTTTCTATTCTGGTTATAGCCAGTTTGCACTGTTCTGTGAAGGGAGTAGTACACAGTGTTGTACGAGATTCAGTTTCTTGGCTATTTCTCGCCCCTCCCTTTCCAGAGGGAGGGGGCGCTTCTAATAAATAAAATGTATATTTTATAACAAAAGCATAACTAAATGTTGACAATTCATGTGTGCAATATGGTTTAATTTGCAACATATTTTCTCAATTTAAATAAGAAAGAATAGCCCATAACTGCATGATGCAGATTCAAGCAACAGCATGAAGATGACACCAAAAAAATAGATTGTTAAGGATAAATATGGTGATTTTAAAAATATATATCCAGTAGTTTTAGGTTTTAGCTACATTGTATGTAACCACAAGTTGTGAATGTCACATTGTGCCAACTACTGTATCCAATGAGGAGCATTTGGCACAGGTTGAGTGCAATATTTGATACTTGGGACGTCCATACCCTAAAACGTAACCCTAACCCCTACCCTGACCCTAAAAGTAACCATTACCTAATCCTAACCCTTAGCTTAATCCTTTTAAATGTTAGCTTCAATGGGGTAGGGACTTTCAAAGGATCCCGGATAGCACAGGCCTTTGGCACAGTAGGTGGCAGCATGCACCCTTAACGTTTGTTTGTGTGGACCGTCACTATACCGAAGAAGAAGAAGAAGAAGAAGAAGAAGAAGAAGAAGAAGAAGAAGAACGTTTGGAGGCTGTACCAGAGAGGAAGAGTCGAAGCGAGAGGGATAACTGGGGCCAAAATGTATCATCTCCAGCAGGTGGCGGTTTTTCGTTATTTTCACTCACCAAGCGAGGAGTTTTTGTGTGGTCAATGTGTGTCGAATTTGGTGAACAACACATGTAATGGCTTATTTGTTACGTGTGGCTTATTTGATCAAATATACGTTTCGTAATGATTAGGTTGTTACGAGTGTACTGATATAAGTAGGAGAGGTGACATTTTATTTGGGAGTTGTGCCTGGTCGTCACTAGTTACCATAGCCACAAAGTCATCTTCCCAACATTTATCACGCTGCTGACCTTATGCCTAACCCTAACTTTAAATGAAGACGGAAAAGTACATTTTATTTTATTCATCTTTACGATATAGCCAATTTTCACTATGTGGCTTTGGTTACAAGTGGAAACAGTTGTACCTGTTGTTCATATGCTTCTGCCCTCTCATTGGCTAGAAGGATCCCACCTGATCTCGCCTCCTGCCTTCCATTTTTGAATACATTTATTTTCATGGTTAGAGCGGCCACTAGAGTATCTGGGAAATACAATGGATAAACTGTGGCTGTCCCAAATCTCCACACGACGCGGAATCATGGCGCAGATAACTGGAAAAGAGAAGCAACACCAAAGTTTATTTTCAGATAGGAAATGTAAACAAATGTAAAGCTTTTAAAACTATAAGCCATACGTTGACCAGAATACGTTACATTTGGTAAGTGTATTTACATAATGTTTTATATATTTTATGTCTGCGAAGAAGGTTTTTCCTCGATGGAAAGGAGACCGTCGTGATTGGACTGTACACTGACATTAAATAATAATGGAGTTCTACATGATATAGGAGGTGGTATATGCTGTTATATCGCATAAACAAAGGCACGGGTAACTCGTAGGATACCTGTCCATCTTTAATAGTTTTCCTTGTTTATAATGAACAGAACCTAATGCGGATTAGGCCTACTCAGGGGTGACATGCACCCCCAAAATCGGAGGGGGCACAAAGTGAATGCCTGTGGTAGCCCCCGTCCATAAATTTGATAATTTTTCTTTCAAACACTTGAAACAGCTTTTTCTTGCAATGTAGAGCAATAATTATTATGCCCAATTATATGCCTGTATCCTGTTTTTTTATATATATTTTTTAAAGAAACTAAATATGCATATCTGCATCTCTGCTAAAAATTGGGTAAAATATTAGGAATATAGGAATTTCAGTGTTTTTCAGTAACGTTACATTTAGCAGGGTTCGCGTTAAAACAATTCTGTGTTTTTCACTCACAAAAAAATATAAAACACACAAAATATCTTATACAATATTCTTCTTATTGTAATTTCTGCTCGGCATCAGACTCATTTTGTGTTTCAGTTACACTTCTCCACTCTGAGAATTCACCAACAGGCATTCTATCAGCAGACAGCTCTGATTGATGTGTAGCTACTTTTCTCTCAGTGTAGCCTGCATTTCTTTGGTAAAATGCAAGATTGATTTCAACCAAAATACTAGGAAATGTAACTGGCTACATATTTTCTAGGATGCACATTAAAAAATGTGCATCGTTTTTTGCAAAAGATACCCTGCCTTTTCATTGTAAACTCATGTGTGGCTGCAAGCCAACAGCGTTGCACATCTGTTGTCATCTGATGAAAATTAAGCTATTTTCAGCCGACTGTGTTCTACTAATGTATTATCTGCGATGAAAACTATAGTTGAACGCCCATGATCACTATTGAAGCAAACATTTTTTTACTTTTGACTTTCAATATAGAACACAGGAGAAATGGTTTAAAACACCATTTGTTTTTTGAAGGTCTGAGTTTTGAAAATGCAGATTTCTGAACTTTTAACAAGACCCCTGCGTTTAGTTATTGCTTGCCTTTCTAAAGTCTACCAACCTTGCCAGCAGGCATGCCAGCTGAGATAGTTAGACAAGCTAGTTGCCTAAATTTCAGACTGTTACCGTGGTTACTCTGTGGATTTTCAGCCTAAAGTCTCCTTACAAAAGATGCTATAGTCTCTATAAGGCAGAATGTTGAATAACATGTATTATTATTATTGGCGGTAGGAGGTGGAGATAGGGTATCCACAGGAAAGTGTTTACCCCACTTTTTGCGACGCCGGTAGGTTCTGTCGCTTGTATTTTCAATCTCTTGACGCATTGCACCTGGTGCACAATATTACACTTTTCAAACCAATACGTTTTTCCGCCAACTGTAGCATCCCGCCATCTTTTTGTCAACTTTTCTTTATAAATTAAAGGTATTGCCGGAGACAAAGCCTTTACTTTTATTTCTGCCAACCGATCTAGTCATTATTGCGGTAAAGTTCTGCCTACGGTTTAGTATGAAATGCAGCCTTAATGCTTAATTGGTATGTACTACGTTCTTAAGCTCGGAATGGTTGCTAGGCATGTAACTTCATCCAACTCTTCACATAGCCCACCCCAAGCACTGTTTTCTTAACCACAACTGGATGGATCCATAAATAATTACTGTGTGGAATAAATTTCACAGAATGATTAAAATATTGGAATGAAGTAGGCTATAGCAATTGAAGGCATCAAATGGTTGTTTACTGAAACTCCCAAAGTCATCCTATTGCTATAGTACATTTGAAGCAATAGCCTACCTGCGCGTGGTCAACTATTCCAGCACCGTTTCACGCTGCTTTGAGACAAGCATGGGGACTCTTCTTGATCGATCAATGTCAGATTTGTATTTTCACTGATTCTCTGTTTGAATATTTGTTAGCTAGCATTTCTATAGCCTAATTGTAGCCTCAGTTGAAGTGAGTGCTGCTCATGATCATCTTGTCTAGTTGGCTCATTTATTATCACTGATCAGAACATTTTGCCAGCATGTTATGTAGCTTAACAAGTGGATTATTTTGCTCTTCACTTGCAGTAGTTTAGTAGCCTAGGCCTTCTCCCGACCAAAAGCCTGTGACTTGTCTTAAGCAATCCAATGTGATTTTAACTGAATCGCTGTCTGTATATTTGGTTAATTCTCTGAGTGGGCAAATAAGGGGAGGTGGTATTGCTAGTCTTTTGTTTGCTCATCTATCACTGATCAGAAACATTTACCATGGAATAACATAGTCTAAATCAAGTGAAGGCCTGTTATTTTACTTGATCGCGTAAAGGCAACTCCAAAAGCCTGCAGAGGTTGTGAAATATGAATACCAGACTCGCATGCTTTTGAAAATATAGATTGATATTATTTTATTTCGGTATCATGATGAAGGTACTATCAATATAACACCCTATGCTTGCTCCCTAACAAAGCGGAGTGAGAGTATAATTTAAAATGTATTTAACTAGGCAAGTCAGTTAAGAACAAATTCTTATTTATAATGACAACCCACTATTCCCTGGTAGGCTAACTGCCATCTTCAGAGGCAGAACGACAGATTTTTATCTTGTCAGCTCAAGGATTTGATCCAGCAACCTTTCGGTTACTAGCCCAGCACTCGAACCACTAGGCTACCTGCCGTCCTTTAGAGAGTAGGAAAGCGATGAAACGTGGCTCAAAGAACATGGGCTTGCCTTGGGCTCTATTTCCAAATATCACTTTTTATATGACAGCGGTTCCACACGTTGCCATGACGCAAATTGTTTGGGAATTTTTTTTGTATTTTACTCTGTTATATTTCATTATATAATATAGCCTACTATTAAATGCTGTGTGTGTGACTGTGATCAGGGTAGCCTGAGTGTGTCTTGTCTGTTTAAAGAACAAAATAACTTATGATTTCATGTGCTTGGGGCACAGACCAGTAACATAATTCATTTCAAAATATCCCATTCTTTTCTTTTGAAAAGAAATATAATGTTATAATGTTTCTTAGGACCTGCCTAAAACGAATCAAAAATGTATTTCCTTGTGACGGTGTATATTCCATGGATTTATTCAAATAGATGTTCACCTACATCGGCCCACTCCTACTCCCATTCCTGAATTTGCGGGCATGTGCACGGGACATGTAAAAGGCTTATCCCGGCAAGAATGTGGTAAAAATGGGACTGTTAAGAATTGGGCCCTAATGTCTGTAATGTCTGTCTGTAACGAGTATATGTTAACAATAGCCGAATGTAACCGAACGTAGTCGACCGACGCACGCGTCCTCGCAATCAGATGGAAGTGTTTGACGTTTGGTCTGTGGTTCAGTTAGGCTCGGCCATATTGTGCAAGTGTTTGTCATGTGCGAATTGCATCAATATTGAAAATTAAAACCGTAAATACAAACCAATAGCATACTGACCAGCATACTGACGGTTGGGCGGATAACACTTCCCTGTAGATATTTTGTATCAGATTACCTCCGTGATAGAGTCAAAATCATCGGACAACGGGTAAAGTAAGTTTAAATGAAGTTTGTTCAACATTGACTTGTAATGGGACTGTTCGTGAATGTTGAGCCTACATGTTAGAGACAAGTGTGTAAGTATTTCACTCACAAATTCTAAAAGAGGCTAACAAGCTAGCTACTCTAACCTGATTGATAGCCTGAAATGGCTTCTTGGTAGCTAGTCATGAGATTGGGAGATTGGGAACCTATCTGGGCTAGCTAAAGCCAACTTCATAAAATTGCTAAGTGACTAGGAGCTAGTATTTCATAGAGAGAAAAAGTCATAATAAAGAAATGAATGTTTATTTTCTTTAACATGACAAATCTGATTTGGCATGTGGCTCTGTGCCGCCAATGGGCATGATACCTCTGGGCCTACTGTCTTTACTGCTAGAAAGAAAGAAAAAAAGATGAATGCTGTGGGCTTTATGATATTGTGGTAATGTGGTCTTGATACTTTTCTTTGTATCATAAATTGAAACACTTGCATGGATTTGGCTTTTACTATGGATTTGGGTTGGTGAACTACATTGTAAACAGAGAGGTTCACTGAAGTCTGAACTGAAAGCAGGGAATTGATCTGTGCTAAAGTATTTTTGTTGCATGTACTGTACATGTGCATTTAGGAGGAACCATTAGCTGTAGATATGACTTTGACTGTGAACATTATTCTAATCCATCACCCACACACTTACATACACAATCTCACCACGCACGCACACACCACTTATGCTGCTGCCATACTATGTATTATTATTTCTCCTGCTACCAGTCTCCTGATTCCTGCCTATATCTACCTCAATACTCTAGTATCCCTGCACATTGTACATTTGGTTCTGGCACAGACCCTGTATATACTGTAGCTTCTCTCTTATTTCATGTGGTTTTTTTTTTATTCATTATATTTTGTTATTAGTTATACTTTGTACTACCCTGCAGCATCTGTGTTGTCATGGACATTTACCTACCAGGTGCAATATTAGCCTGGTCCCAGCTCAGTTAGTGCCGTCTTGCCAAACCATATGATGTGGCAATTAGAGAGTACTAACAGATCTGCGACCAGGCTTATATTGGCCTGCTGGTGGCTAGTACTTTTTCAAATGTATCCTGGGTTTCTAATCACTGTTCTTTCTTTTTTAAATATTATTTATAGCTCAGTTTAAGTGATGACTAGGCACTTTATGGATCCATGATTTTGGTGTTGGTTTTGAACTGAGAGTAATTAGGTTTTGGATTTAGCTTCTTTGGTATTTACCAGGGCCTACCAGCAGGGGGCCAACAGACTATGTTGTTGTTTTGGCTGCATAGTAAAGTCGGATAATAATAATAAATAATATATGCCATTTAGCAGACGCTTTTATCCAAAGCGACTTACAGTCATGTGTGCATACTGGAAGGAAAACAGTTAAGTCTGGTTTTGATTTACCCCAACCGTGTACACAGAATAGGCCTAGATTCCAAATAAACATTTCATAGCTGGATTCGAAGACTTTCTGAAACCACACTTCATAACATAATGACTCTTTTGACTGTAGGCACACATTCATGGAGATCAATGTACTACATTCCAGGATCACTGGGGAGGATTTAAAAAAAAAAAAAAAAAAACATTTTGTTTACGGTTTCACTCTGTGGCTTCAGGATGTGTGCCATATTATGTTTCTAGAAAAATAACCTAAAGAAGACTTTCAGGCTGAAAGTGAGGCCTTGCTCTTAACAAATTGTTTGTGACCATGTGGTCTGACATTTACCTCTTGGTATTTTGAACTGTCAACCCTACAGTCATTGGTGTGAACAAGTGTATTTAGAAGAAAATGACACCTATAGATTCATCTATTACCACTATATTACCAAGCTTAGCTCATCAGCCATTCCCCATTTCCACCCAAGAAAAATAGCCCAGCAACTTATTAGATGACGACTGGCTTTTTATTGAGAACTATGACTGACCGTGTTGACTCTATCTTAGGGGGTTTCACCAAGGAGGTCATACTTCCTAACTATAGAGCATGATTCAAGTTCCTAGTTCCTGGCCACACAGGCCACTACTGTTATGAAACGTGGTGAGGGTGGTGGCATGTATCGTCCACGTTTGCCAATAAACATAAAATGCTTCCTGTGTGGGTTGGTGGGTAGGTTCTAGTCACATGGTGCCTGATGGTCACAATACTTTCTCTGTATTCCTCTCCTGGTCCTGACATACCAGCCAGTTAGTCCACCGACCTCTGCTCTTTCCTTCCACCCACCTCTGCTCTCTCCCTCGGTCTGAGTGAAGGCTATCGCTTTCACTCTGCTATTCTAGGTTGGTAAACACTACTCGTAAATTGCTTAATACCCCTCTCGGGACTTTGGAAATCACTTAACCTTACTCTCTATGTGTCCCACAGATATAGTTCTGACATGTATGTTTGTCAAAAAACAGCGTTGTTCATGAACATTTACAGAGTGCCCAGCTAGCACATAACGTTCTGAGAACCATATCTGTCTTAGAGCTTGGTGAGAGCGTGGTTGTCCTATGTTTATTTTGCATTCAACCTTCCCGCAACTTTCTGGAAATGGTGCAGGATAGTTGCTTGACTTTTGAACATTCTCAGCACATTTTAAGAACGTAAACAAAACAACTTCATTTTCTTGACATTTCATTACTTTACCAGACTAATTCCAGGGATAGAGAACAGAAAATCATAGGTTTGAATCTCACTGATACCGTGTCACAATCACAAAAAACTATTCACATGATTGTCTAAGCAAATTCATTTCCATGTGTCCTACAGTATCTGTGCTTGGAGTTCAAAACAGTGAACCCAAACTAAGCTAGCAGTGTTATTAAAAGTCTTATTGAAACATGTTCTCAGAACATTATTGAATTACCTTCAAATAACCTATAATTTCTGTTCTTAGAATATTCAAAAAATCTTCCAGTAAAATGTTCTCAGAACCTCCCTGCAAACTAAAAATGTACGTTCTCAGAACTAGCAAAATGTTTACTTCTGTTCTCAGAATATTTAAAAAAAAAAAAAAAAGTTTTACCGGTCAGGAAACGTATGGCTTCGTTCCCAGAACCAATAGGAAACCAAAAATGTATGTTCCCACAACTTCCAAGGAACCAAATGTGCTAGCTGGGTAGGCTATCATACTTACTTGCACACCAAGATGGGGGCGAGAAGGAATAGTAGTGTGGATTTATATTGTCCAATTGAATGTACTATAATATCCAATTTAATATATGACCAGAAAGGCAGTAGCTGGCTTGTATAATGCTGTACTATAGGAGTTATAGCCTAACACATTGACTTCATAGACGTATGTGGAATTGGTGAACCAGACCCTAGCACAGTACAAGGAAATGCTATTATTCCTTTCAACCTGAAACAATCACTTACCCAGAAGTTTTAAAGAGCAGAGCTAGGAAGAGAGCAGGTTTAGAGCAGGTTTCAGACCTCTGTAGAGTATGCTAACCTTTAGGGGGCCCACTCTGTCCTTGGTGGGGGGCTGCTGGCTGCATTGTTGAATCCTGGTGTGGAATGTGAGCTGTGTGCTCCACTGAGGTTCTACGCACTGCGTCTTTCTTCTTCTTTTTTCTGGCCACGGAAGGCCTTTATGAAGCTCATCTCTGTAAAGACATGTGTATTTTATTTAAGTAGGCATGGTTTTCCTGTAATCCCACCTGGAATCATGTTGGATACTAATAACCATGAATCCATCCCAAAGTTTTTACTGAGCCTTCAGATGACTGGTTGCTGTTGACACTCCCCAATGACATAACATGTAGAATAGCATTGATGGCGAGTCGACTTCCGTGTCGATGTTCAATATGAATTGTACAATTTTGACCTGATAATCGTCTTACAAATAGGCTACGTCTAGAAAATTACAGATTTAAAGGCAACATTAGCGAGAAATAACCTTCCAGTATGAAACCAGGGGCTTCTATTTAGATGTGTGAATCGTGCGACACTACCGACACAGTGACTCACAGTTTTAAACCAGCTCCTAAAACGTTGTAACATTTTCTTTTGAGACTCCCTCCTTGTCATGGATGTTCTCCTTGTTAGAGCAGACTTGTTATAACTTTTCAGTATGAAACCAGGGAGCTCTCCTTATGCTGTGGCACACTAGGTGATTTAATAGTTTTACAGTTTTCAGAGAACTGTGAGACTTTATTTTTTGTCAAGTAGGCATTTCTTGTGTTTGGCCTGGCTTTAGTCTGTCCTGTGTTTTTAACAAGCTGATTTGTGGGTATTATGACAGGAAGTGCAATGTTTGAGTCTGAGGATGACTGTCAGCAAGCTCGTGGCGGGCTGGCTGGCTCTAGTTTGACAACTAACTTCGGGGGGCTGATAGGAGGATGTACGTTAGGCAGACAGAGATATGGGAGTTGAGGTAATCCACAACTTATTAGGTGTACACACACACACACACACACACACACACACACACACACACACACACGCACACCCCTCCCCACACAGTGGAAATGGACACTGCCTGTTGGTGTATTTATAGACCCAGAGCTCTCTTTCTTAAACACGGACAGGGAGCTGCTCATAGTCACTGGAGCTGTCCAAATTGCAGTGGTACCTTCTAGAACACAGGCAACTGCTTTTTTCAGTGTTGTTTTCCTGTTTTAATTTGCCCAGTAGGTCTCATCAGGCAGGGGCTCCTCATAATTTATTTTACTCTAATTTAGCTGGTTCTTATTTGTGTTGAAAATACCACCGGCTTCTGTAAGTAGCTTGCCTTGCTAACACTAACTCTGTTCAATTTTTACAGTGTTGGTTATTTATTTAGTGTGTTTTTAGTTTGTAGGATATTTATTAAGAGTATGGTACAGTGAGTGAATCTGTGAATCTGAACCCGTTTAGAAGTGATTGTAAGAGAAATGCTAATGCTGTTTCTGTTTTTCAGATTGGGTTAATCTTCTCAGTACAAACTCTTTGAGATATCCAAACAACGAGATGGAGGGAGGAGTGATGAACAGAGGGGGGTTAGAGGGAGGAGTGATATCTGAGAAGCCAGTGATCCAGACGCAGCCGTCCACGCTGCCCTTCTTCGACACGGCCCACGCCTTCAACCTTCTCCGGGGGATCCACGAGCTCCGTGCCGAGCGCAAGTTCTTCGACATCACTCTGTGCGCCGAGGGCCAGGAGTTCCACTGCCACCGCACCGTGTTGGCCGCAGCCAGCACCTACTTCAGGGCCATGTTCGCCGGGACATTGAGAGAGAGCGCCATGGACCGTGTGGTCCTTCACGAGGTGTCTGCTGAACTGCTGGGCCTGCTGGTGGACTTCTGTTATACAGGCCGAGTCACAGTCACCCAGGATAATGTAGACCTTCTGCTGAAGACTGCCGACCTGTTCCAGTTCCCCTCGGTCAAAGAGGCCTGCTGTGCCTTCCTTGAGCAGAGGTTAGACGTCTCCAACTGCCTGGAGATCCAGGACTTTGCCGAGGCCTACGCTTGCCGCGATCTAGCCGTCAGCGCACGCCGCTTTGTCCTCAAGAACATTGTGGATCTGGCCAAAGGCAAGGACTTTGAGCGGTTGCCCTGGAAACGTTTGCTGGAGTTTGTGTCGGACGACGCGCTGTGTGTGGACAAGGAGGAGACGGCCTATCAGATTGCGGTGCGCTGGATCAAAGCAGACCTACAGAGGCGGCTCCACTACTGGCCCGAGCTGCTGCAGCAGGTGAGACTACCCTTCGTGCGCCGGTTTTATCTACTCGCCCACGTGGAGAGTGACCCACTGGTCTACCTCTCCCCCTCCTGCCTGAGAATGGTGAGTGAGGCCCGGAGCTTCCAGTCGTGTGAGTACGACCGCCACGACAGACCCTGCCAGCGCATGCGGCCACGGCCCTCAACCGGACTGGCTGAGATCCTGGTTGTGGTGGGAGGCTGTGACCAGGACTGCGATGAGCTGGTCACTGTGGACTGTTACAACCCTCAGACTGGACAGTGGCGCTATCTGGCTGAGTTTCCTGATCACCTGGGAGGGGGCTACAGTATAGCTGCCCTGGGCAACGATATGTATGTCACAGGTAAGTTGACAATGCCCTGATCATTCAGGTATACTTTATAATGGATTTATGAAAGGTAATAAGTCGTTTTACATGTGACAAAGTAAAAGGTATTGATTTTACTGGATATAGCAGCATAACATCTTTCTTTTAAGATTTAACACAGGCTATATGTTCAAACACATTATTGTATCCAGCTATAATCTACATTGAGTTTAACTTTACAATGGACTGCAGTGTACATAAGTGGTTATAGTTGCTGTGTGGTGTCTTACTCACTCTGTTACCAGAATGCTCTGCAGCTTTCCAGCCATTTTGCATCTTATGAAATAGCAGGCAGGCAGTGTGAGTATAAATAAAACACAGCAGCCGGCTACTCTTGCTATATTTGAGAGAGAAGAGTTAAGGTGAGTTAGCTAGGCGGGAGGGGTATTGTGTCCTGCTAAGCCTGCAGCAGTGGTCCATGGGCTCATCACTGATAGACAGACCTGGATTCACATCAAATATTTATATATACACAAGATGACTGACACTCTTTAGAGCCACTGTTCCTCCATCTTGGCACTCCCCCACTTTTGTAAAAAGTATTTTGGAAGATATAGAAATGCAGTTATTAATGTCTACATTAGTTTTTCCACATTTATACTATGATTACCTTAATGCATAGTTTTGAAATTATACTGAACTGAAATATAAACGCAACATGTAACATTTTCAATAAAAGGAAAACAGTTAATTGAAATAAATTAATTGGGCCATAGTCTATGGATTTCACATGACTGGGCAGGGGTGCAGCCATGGGTATACCTGGCTCTCAAGTGGGGAGCCAGGCCCAGCCTATTGGAATTCGTTTTTTTCCCCCACAAAAGAGCTTTATTCGAACCCACGAATGCTGATGTTCCAGATACTCAACTAGTCTAAGAAGGCCAGTTTTATTGCTTTAAATCAGGACAACAGTTTTCAGCTGTGCTAAAATAATTGCAAAAGTGTTTTCTAATGATCAATTAGTGTTTTAAAATTGAGCTTGGATTAGCTAACACAACGTGCCATTTGGAACACAGGAGTGATGGTTTCTGATAATGGGCCTATGTACGCCTATGTAGATATTCCATTTAAAAATCAGCTGTGTCCCGCTACAATAGTCAATTTACAACATTAACAATGTCTACACTGTGTATTTCTGATCAATTTGATGTTATTTTATGGGAATAAAACAGTGTTTTTCTTTCAAAAACAATGACATTTCTAAGTGACCCCAAACTTTTGAACGGTAGTGTACATCATTGGTTCAAATACAATTTGAAATCTGTATTATACTTTGAGTATGTATTTGAAGCTGCCTGTAGTGCTAGACATGCAGGGTTTGCTATTTTGGGACTATTGTTTTGTTAAGCCAGACAAGCTCAATCAAGCACAGATAACATATTGGAAGTGATTTTAAATAGTAGGCTACTTGAACCCAGGTCTAAATGAGGGGCAATCATCATTACCGAGTGGCCTTCAGGTTCAGGAAAAGACCGTGTTTCCACTGAGAAAACATCCCAAGCCCTCTAACGCTGCCTGTAATGCTGGTCAGTGATAGGGGTCATAAATCATTAGCAGTGGTCTCATACGTACCATCGCTGGCAGCAGGATCAGAAGGAGCAAATGGCTGTAGCACAGAACACATGGTTGGGAAATAGGCTGGTTTTATGAAAGGTGTCTTCGGGTTGATTTAGTAGGGTACCTTTGATTCAATGCCCTTGTGGCAATATTGTCATTACATCTACAAGGTGAAATTACATAAGGACACAGAATGTGAGTAGAGCACATGGCCAGGAAACTGAAAGAAGATATTGCATTTGAATAAACTATTGAAATTGCATATCCCCATTTAGCTGTTGCGAAAGCAGCAGCTGCTCTTCCTGGGGTTCACACAAAACATGAAACATGACATAATACAGAACTTTAATAGACAAGAACAGCTCAAGGACAGAACTACATACATTTCTAGTAAGTCACACGTAGCCTATATATCAATACGTACATGTAGTGTGTATACATCATGGTCAAATTGTTGTGCCATGAGGCATTGCTTTATCTGTGTTTTTTGAAACCAGGTTTGCTGTCATTTGAAAAATATGAGATGGAACGGAGTTTCATGCAATAATGGCTCTGTATAATACTGTACGCTTTTTGAATTTGTTCTGGATTTGTGAAAAGACCCCTGGTGGGATGTCTGGTGGACTCGTAGCATCAGTTTCCAAGTTAATCATCATGTAAAAAAAAACTGCAAATATTGTGGAGGGCCACTTCCACATAAAGCTGATACTGTCACACCCTGACCATAGAGAGCCTTTTTATTCTCTATTTTGGTTAGGTCAGGGTGTGACTAAGGTGGGTAAATCTAGTTTGTTTATTTATATGTTGGCCTGGTATGGTTCCCAATCAGAGGCAGCTGGTTCTCATTGTGTCTGATTAGGGATCATATTTAGGCAGCCATTTCCCCACTGTGTTTTGTGGAATCTTGTTTTGAGTCGGTGCATGTTGCACCTCAGTACTGCACGGTCGTTGTTGGTTTCTTGTTTTAAGTTTCACATAATAAAGATGTGGAACTCCAATCACACTGCGCCTTGGTCCGTCTACACACGATCGTGACAGATACCCAGATCTCATGTCAGATTGACCTCTTGGGAATTTCTGCTCGAACAGCAAAGGGTTTTCAATAAGCACCACGGTGCATTCGGAAAGTATTCCGACCCCACTACTCTTCCCACATTTTGTTACGTTACAACCTTGTTCTAAAATTGATTAAATTGTTTTTCTCATCAATCTACACACAATACTCAATAATGACGATGCAAAAACAGACTTGACATTTTTGCAAATGTATATTTTAAAAAAATTATGAAATTACATTTACATAAGTCATCAGACCCTCTACTCAGTATTTGCCTTTGGCAGCAATTACAGCTTCAAGTCTTTTTGGGTATGATGCTACAAGCTTGGCATACCTGTATTTGGGGAGTTTCTCAAATTCTTCTCTGCGGATTCTCTCAACTCTGTCAGGTTGGATGGGGAGCGTCGCTCCACAGCTATTTTCAGGTCTCTCCAGAGATGTTTGATCGGGTTCAAGTCCGGGCTCTGGCTGGGCCACTCAAGGACATTCAGAGACTTGTCCCGAAGCCATTCATGTGTTGTCTTGGCTGTGTGCTTAGGGTCATTGTCCTGTTGGAAGGTGAACCTTCGCCCCAGTCTGAGGTCCTGAGTGCACTGGAGCAGGTTTTCTTCAAGGATCTCTCTCTGTACTTTGCTCCGTTCATCTTTCCCCTCGTCTCCCAGTCCCTACCGCTGAAAAACATCCACACAGCATGATGCTACCACCACCATGCTTCACTGTAGTGATGGTGTCACGTAGTGATATGACGTTTGGCATTCAGGCCACAGGGTCAATCTTGCTTTCATCAGACAAGAGAATCTTGTTTCTCATAGTCTGAGAGTCTTTAGGTGCCTTTTGGCAAACTCCAAGCGGGCTTTCATGTGCCTTTTTACTATGGAGTGGCTTCCATAAAGGCCTGACTGATAGAGTGCTGCAGAGATGGTTGTCCTTCTGGAAGGTTCTCTCATCTCCACAGAGGAACTCTGGAGCTCTGTCAGTGTCTATCGGGTTCTTGTTCACCTCCCTGACTTGTTCACCTCCCTGACTCTAGGAAAAGTCTTGATGGTTCCAAACTTCTTCCATTTAAGAATGATGGATGCCACTGTGTTCTTGGGGACCTTCAATGCTGCAGAATTGTTTTTGTACCCTTCCCCAGATCTGGGCCTTCGACACTATCCTGTCTATGAGCTCTACGGACAATTCCGTCGACCTCATGGCTTGGTTTTTGTTCTGACATGCACTGTCAGCTGTTGGACCTTTTTTATATATACAGGTGTCTGCCTTTCCAAATCATGTCCAATCAATTAAATTTACCACAGGTTGACTCCTAGTTGTAGAAACATCTCAAGGATGATCAATGGAAACTGGATGCACCTGAGCTCAATTTCGAGTCTCATAGCAAAGTGTATGAATACTTATGTAAATCAGTTATTAATTAATTAGTTTTTGCAAGACTTTCTAAAGACTTAAAGACATGTGGTATTGTGTGTAGATGTTTTATTTAATTCATTTTAGCACAAGGCTGTACAAAATATGGAAAAAATGAATGGGTCTTATTACTTTCCAAATGCACTGTAGCTACTTGTATTTTTGTGGATCTCTTCCATCTCTGACACCTTTCTCTCCTGTCCTTAGGAGGATCTGACGGTTCGCGACTCTACGACGGCGTGTGGCGCTACAACTCCAGCGTGAATGAGTGGACCGAGGTGTCGCCCATGCTGAAAGCCCGGGAGTACCACAGTTCCTGTGTCCTCAAGGGCCAGCTGTATGTGGTGGCGCCAGACAGCACGGAGCGCTACGACCACGCGCTGGACTGCTGGGAGGCCCTGCCCCCCATGCTGCACGCCATGGACAACTGTTCCACCACCACCTGCAGGGGGCGCCTTTACGCCATTGGCTCCATGACCACCACTGGGGAGGATAACATGGCCATTCAGTGCTATGATTCGGAAGCCAATCGATGGACCCTAGTCAACTGTGGCGAGCTGCCGCCGTGGTCCTTCGCTCCCAAAACAGTCACTCTCAATGGGCTCATATACTTTGTCAGGTGAGGAGAATATGGACAGGAATGTGCAACTTTATAAAAAACATTTTGAATCTCAATGGGATCAACTTTATAACAGTTGGATGAGATTTAAAAAAAGAACTCTACATAATGTGGTATTACATACAGGTCAATTATTCTGTTCTAATGTTTAAAAAACTGCCCATCAGCAAACAGACAAAAGGAGGATGAATGCTATATGATTTTGGCTAGGCGTGACATTTCTCACTATAGATTCTTGCGTTCTAGGGATGACTCTGCAGAGGTCGACGTCTATAACCCTCAGAAGAATGGATGGGACAAGATTAGCCCCATGACACAGGTATGTGACACACCCAAGGTGTTAAGTCTTATGGCTTGACACACTTTTTCCATCAGCCTTGACAATAGTATTTCTTATCAAAAAATGTAATGCATGTGTATCTGTAATTGCAGACGACACAAGTTTAGTTTTAAGATGATAATCTCAACTGATAATCACATTTTTTCCTTCAGGTCCATGTAGGAGGCAGTGTGGCAGCTCTGGGCGGTCGTCTCTTTGTGTCTGGTGGCTATGACAACACGTTTGAGCTGTCTGATGTGGTGGAAGCTTATGACCCCTCAACCCGTACCTGGACCCCCACGGGACGCCTGCCCCAGCCCACCTTCTGGCATGGCAGTGTCAGTATCTTCCGCCAGTTCATGCCCGCCGTATCCAACACTTTCGAACCCATTGACCTGCCTGAGGCCAACTCCATCCACCTGCACCGACACCACCGCAACCAGGCCCTGCACAACCACAACCTCAATCTCAACCAGAACCATGACGTCAACCCAGTGTAACACACTACATGGACTAATGGTTCAGGGGATATCATCCTGACTGTTTCAGCCATTAGTGCCATTTTAGGTTTACTGTGAAAACATACACCTCATTATGATACTACAGATAGACAGACAGTAGAAAAACGTTATAGTGCACTCTGCTTATAGTGATTAACTGCTTATAATGATCAAATTGTCCTGCATGGATGAGATCACTATAGGACTGTCATTACATTACACTGTGTCACTTCTGTGACAGAGCTTGTGTGCAGTTGTGTCATCCCCTTGTTATTTACTTGCCTGCCACTCTGTCATAGCTCACGATCAGTTTGCCTATTATTGACTGGACTAATAGACTGGCTGGGTATGAAGGTCTCATGTTGGGGAAAGCACAAGCTGCCCATACATGGGCAGGCAGTAGTAGTGTTTCGTCTTGATTATCCTTTTGTCATTTTTCTTTTTTACATAATCAAGTAACTATGGAGCTGTTTTCCACTTTTCGGTTGTTTAGAGTGAGAGCCAACATGATCCTTCAGAATCAATGGCATGAGCCCATACATTCCAAAAGCCAACACCACCACAAAAAGGTTTTTGAGCACTAAACCAGATTTGATCATCGTTGAGAGATGTATCTGGAGATTTGTCCAGAGCTATACTGCTAGGAACCTGTTATGGAACCATAGGGTGGAATCAGAACATGGTTGCATATGATGCAACTGGGACTGGGCTGATCGATTCCCTCGATGAATTCTCATTCTATTTCTATATCCCTGTTTTATACCTGGTGCTAATATGGGTCCTTTGTCCTAATCTTGTCTACATTCTGATTGTGAAAACATTTCAAGAAACGTGTCTACACATGGTTTTAAAATGTCTGTTATTTGTCCAGGGCAGCAGGTAGCCTAGAGGTTAAGAGCATTGGGCCAGTAACTGAAAGGTCACTTTTTCAAATCCCTGAGCTGGCAAAGTGGGAAAATCTGCTTTTCTGCCCTTGAGCAAGCCACCAACAATAACAACTGCTCCCCTGGCACCTTGAACGTTAAGGCAGCCCCCCACACCTCTCTGATTCAGAGAAATGCGTTCAGTTGTGCGAATATCTAGGTGTCCCCTTTCCCACTGTGTCGGCATTGTGACCAGATTTCCTGGTCCCTTCCTTTTTATACAAATGATTTCATAGCTATTCTTTCAAAATAATATAGATTTATTGTAAGACATGTTGATCTAATCAGTTAATGGTCCCACCTGTCAATTATTTTAGAGGGCAGAATAATTATTATATAAATGGTTTCTCTATCCAGATCTGTCTAGACTTCTAGTCAGCATTGTGTCTAGATATCTTACATCTGGAAGTGGGCAGGATGATCAGATCACAATGTGTCTTTTTAATTATCTACACCTGTCTAAAAATGTGATCACAATCAGAATGTGGACAAGATCAGGACAAAGGATGCAGGTATAAATGGGGCCAATGACAATATTCTATCAGATGCTGATCACCATTTTCCTCTCGCTCATCTCTGTTTGACTTTGTTGGCATGACTACCAATCTAGCCTGCATGAATTACTGGTCATATATTTTCTTTGAAGATTGCCTTCATTATAGATGCTTTATTTTATTAGAATGGTTTAATTTTATTTATGAAAATGTATATGTTTTTATAGTGTTATTTCTGATAATGTTATTTTTTTCCATTGCAACACGAGGCACAGGTACATATGAAAATAGATTGTGGTAAAACGACCACTGTCAACTGGAAGTAATGACACATTCTCAACTTATTTCTGTAACATTAGTCAAACAAAGTCATTTTTAGTATTGTGTACTTACATTAATGCGATTATGTTTGTGTTTTCTTAGTTTTCATACAAGTTGTTTGTGTTCAAACATTTGTGTTGTAGTGATGTCCTTACAGTGAGTGTTATCACAATAAAACTGCAGGCAGGACTGTTACTTAAATCTGTTGACTTGATTGATGCAAGACAATCCCATTCATTTACATTCACTTCTCACAAACTGACCTATTGGCTCAATTTGTCTCATCAGTGATGTACAGTGTAAAAACGCAAACTTAATAACCTTAAGTAATTTAAGGTTATGTATTTTAAGTATTACATGTAACCTTTCATTTATCAAGGTGAGGACCAGAACAAATTCTAATTTACAATGATGTCCTGGCCAGTGACGACTGGAAGCAGCTTAAGACGAGTTGAAGCTCATTGTCAGACCCCAATGCACAGGTAAAATGAATATGAAGTCCACAGAGTAGGGAAATGTCTTGAGGGGTTTCATAGTCTACTGGGCTGAGTAGGGGCTTCCACTGGGTGAGGTTCTTCTGCACAGCGCAATTCTCCAAGTGTGCCATTCATTTAGACAAACGTGGCTACTGCAATACCCACCGGGCCGGGCACACCACGTCATTTCAACGCAGATAATTGTATAATTGGTTGATAACGTTGATCAATGACATTACAACCTATATTCACCCAGTCTAAAAGACTGGTGGAAAAGTTTTAGTTGGAATTTCCAACGTGTTATCACTATGCTTTCAACCATCTACAAGCACCACCAAATTCCAATGGAAAAACAATGTCTTATTTTTGGTTTAGTTGTCACCCAAATGTCCATCACTACGCTTTCGACCATTTAAAAGCACATGTCAGATGTTCTGTTTATTTATACAACAGATTGGGTTATCATCGAATAGCAGAACCAAATGACCTAGATTGTGGTTGAGATTACATTAAAAGTACATGGCGCAAGTGATCCCCACAGACCTGTGACTGGCCTATGCATGCTACAGGTAACTGCCAAAATAAACACCAACATAAAGTGTCTTAATGGGGCGTTGGGCCTACACGAGCCAGAACAGCTTCAATGCACCTTGGCAGAGATTCGTCAAGTGTCTGGAACTCTATTGGAGGGAAGCGACACCATTCTTCCATGAAAATTCCGTAATTTGGTGTTTTGTTCATGGTGGTGGAAAACACTTTCTCAGGCGCCAATTCAGAATCTCCCAAAATTGTTCAATTGGGTTGAGATCTGGTGACTGAGACACCTCATGGTACATGGTTACATCAAACCGTTCAGTGACCACTCGTGCCCTGTGGATGGTGCCCTTGTCATGCTGTGGGGGCGTAGCCATGGGAGCCAAAATAATAACCTGCCCAGCATTTTGATACATGACTCTAAGCATGATGGCATGTTAAGTGCTTAACTAACTCAGGAAGCACACATACCTTCATTTACTCAAGTGTTTCCATTAGTTTGGCAGTTATCTGTATCTTGAAAATGCATGCTTTATATGATTACATAAGAAGTAATGTAAAGTTACAGTAATCTCAAAATGTGACCATGGATGTGTTACTAATTTGAATGTTACATTAGTTTGTAAAATGGCCTTAACTTTAGGCTATTTACTGTATTAGAAAAGTAATATTGAATTGTGTTTGGTTGAAAACGCAACAAAATGTCAACATTTGAAGGAGACGTGTCTTCTGCTTGGATAGTTCCATCTGTGCTGACTTCGTCTGGCTTTAATTCCAGTTTGTCTACAAATGAATGAATGACTTCGATAGCAACAGTGAATCTATTTAGATCTCTCAACAATCATTCTCTAGATAGCGCATTGGTAATAGACAGTGACAAATATCATAGCTAAGCAGCACTAGGCTTGGTTAAAACCCTGGATGGGAGACTAAAGGGTAGCTGTAGTTCAGGGGTCCTCAAACTTTTGGGCTTGGTGTGCCAAAGTATAATCTGGGCTGTGAATGGTGGGCTGTGGGCTGAACAAATAGGCATTTATTTAAAAATATAACAATTTAAACAATTGTTTTTTTGTAATCATATAAATACATTTCAAACATTAACCAAATTGTAGCCATATAACTTGACACCAAACAACACATTCTGATTGCCAGCATTAAAGATGTATTACTTTCTATGTTCATAATGCTAATAACTTGCAAATGTGCAGGGCCCTAGCATTTTAGGGGCCCCAAGAAATATTTTTACCCATCTCAAAGGCAAAACATTTTAGTGGCCCCCCTCTTGGTGGGCAGAGAGAAAAATGTGCTACTTTAAAGTTAATGTCCTGCAATTCGACACATTTTCCTTGGGGCGTAGAGAAAATGTTGCAGTTTTAAATCAGACTTTCTGCAATTCTACACATTTTTCCATGGGGCAGAAAGAACAGTTTGCCGTTTTAAAAGGAATTGAATGCAAAACTAATTGAATGGAATTCTACTCATTTTGCCATGGGAAGGAGAGAAAATGTAGCCATTTTTATGTGAATTCCCTGCATGTTCTTATGATATCTGTGTGAGAATGACTAACAAAATCAATGGGGGGCCCCTTGGAGGTCAGGGCACGTGCCTTGGGTGTCCGGTCAGTAACTCGGCCATGATTAAAATAAGATTTAGATAGCTGGCTAGACTAACTTACCTAGCAATCTATAAAATGTTAGCTGACATGGGCTAATTTATTGACTGTCAGTGACTGACATAACAAGAGGAAAACTATTGAAATTGCACATTTTGTATTCTACTATGCTATCTCTAAACAGCAGGTTGAGACCACGACTGACTTCGTAAAAAATAAATAAATAAATTCCACACAACAAAAAAAACAAGCCCCAGTCAGCTCTGCTGTAGATAGATTCTCCACTAGGTGCTGCCCCAGCCTGTTGTGTTCTTTTTCCTGATAGTGAACAGAACGTTGAAGATCTGACGTTGTTTTAAAGGTAGAAATTCAACATATTTTATACAAGGGTTTGTCTATGTTGAAATTGGGTTATTATGATGACATAATCCCGTGGTTGAAATGTCACCCTCAAACAACAGTTAATTACTTTTTTTCAAATCCCATGTATTTTCCCAAGTAGATTCCACGTCACAATACGTTGCCTGTCCCGTCCTCAGGCCTTGCTCTTAGCAGGAGGATCCTCCCGTATGTCCTTCAGATCCACCGTGGTTTCAGGGATGGGGTAGTCTCCTGCCACCAGGAGAGTCTGGTCCATCACATCTGTCACGATGAAACCATGCCCCACCACACCCAAACCCTGGGAGGAGAGCACCTCCACCTGGCCATGTCCCTGTCCCACCCCAACCTGGGGAAAGCCGACCTGGCCATGAGTAAGGCCCACCTCTACCTGGCCTTGGCCGATCACACCTAGGCTCTGGGTTAAGCCTACCTCCAACTGGCCAGGCCCATGCCCCACCACAGCCTGGTTAAAGCCCACCACCACCTGCCCTTGGCTTGACACCACCTCCTCCACCAGGGGCTGGATAACCACCCTGAGGATGTCACTGGCTCCTGGTACAGTTCCAGGTCCAGACACACTGAGTCCAGGTCCAAAGACAGGAAGAGGGACACTGGGTCCAGAGACAGGTGCCAGCCCCTCGGGTGTCCCCTTCTCAGTGGGTGGTGTTGGTGAGGGGCTAGTCTCATCCTCCTCCTGCGACCCCTCATCCTTTACTATCAGGTTCCGTAGCTTCCTCTCCCGCGGGTTGTAGTTCTCGGTGCGGTTGTGGACCTGAATATGACGTCGTAAGTGGGCCTGGAGGAAAAGAGGAGAGACTTCAGTATTCAATTCAAATTTTATACAGCTTCATTTATCCCCTCAGTGGCTGGGTGAGCATTAAACATGCATGGACATTTGAGGAACCAAGCTAGCACATTGGAAATGCATGGCTTACCTGTCTGGTGAACTTGTAGCCACACTTTTCGCACTCAAACTTCCTCATGCCCTGATGGCGACGCACATGGACGCGGAGCTGCTCGATGGCTGGAGGATTTAACAAACAAGGCCATAAGAAAACATACAGTAAACATACAGTGCTTTTCTGCATTTTGTTCAACTAAAGTCGGGATTTAATCTTTTCAGGACGAAATCTACTGATTAGATTAAAACATGACAGAAAATATTATTTCAACAGAAAAGGTAGTATCATCAGTGATGACACAATCCCTTGTCAACCATGACAGTTCCTCTCTCACCCTTGAAGGTCTTGCCACATATCTTACAGCAGTGAGGGCGGTCGTCCTGGTGCTTGCTGGCGACATGGCGGAGCATCGGGCCCTTCTCTGTGAAGCGCTGGTTACAGAACTCACAGCTGTAAGGCCGCTCTCCCGTGTGGGTGCGATGGTGCTTGTCAAGACTGGCTGGAATGACATACAAACACACACATAGGCATCGGCACAAGCACAATGTTTAAGCGTCGGAATAGGCTGTGTGAGAGCTCACTGGATGTTCATGTGAGAGTGTATGCGTTAGTCTGTGAGACAGAGAGTGTGTTTTAGTCTAGCTTAATGATAACTATGAGACTAAATCATACTGTAGGACCTGTGCAACTATGTTCATTGTTAGTAATGGGTGTGAGAGAGAGAGAGAGAGAGAGGATGGCGGTTCTTACCCTGTGTCCGGAAGGTCTTCCCACAGAGGTGGCACTGATAGGGCTTCTCTCCAGTGTGAACGCGCAGGTGCATGTTGAGGTTGGCCTTCTGGGTAAACGCATGGTTGCAGTACTCACAGACAAATGGACGCTCGTTTCTGAGAAAGTGAGACAAACAAACAGGGACATCACATTATTTGATACATTACGTCACATTATACGACAGTAGGCTATATCGGTTCAGTCAAACAGTCTAGCTCCCCCACGGTAACAAACTCCTCACCCACTACCATACCCAGACGCAGCCCCACCTGTGAATGGCTTTGATGTGCATCTGCAGGCCGTTTCGGCTGGAGGCTCGATGGCCACACTCTTCACACACAAAGAGCTTCTCGCCTCGATGCTTGGACGCCTCATGCAGACGCACCTCCGTTTTAGACAGGTAGGCTTTGCTGCACAGAGAGCACTGTGGGAAATATTAATCACAGGTTAGTTGGTGATCAGCAAGCAAGCAGTCATACATCTTAACAATAATGCAGAAGCAAAAAAAGGTTTGAATACAGGAAAAGGCCGACCAATTAACACAAAGGAAAGAGAGAAGACTTACTGCATGTGGTTTGGGTGCGCCGTGGATTTTGATTTCGTGGTTTCTCAAATCTTTTTTACGCATAAACTGTTCCGAGCATGACGTACACTGAAATAGATACAAGATCAAGCGACAATATGTCAATATGAGTTTGATACAAAGCACACCAGAGAGAGAAGTCTTCAAATGTAAATTAATGACGTGTTCACCAGGGTTGGGGTCAATTTGGAATATATTAATTCAATTCAAACAATTAATTTTAAGTTGGCCACACCTCAAAGGAAGTGGAATTTGAATTGAATTTGAATTGGGGGAAGTCTAATTTTATACAAAGCAATTCAAATTAATTCAACTGAGATGTGAAAAATGAGTCTAATTAATTTGAGAAATGTTTTATCAAAAGGATATGCCACTTAATTAATGCAAAGAATACACCTACCATTTAAAATATTAGTTTGATTATTTTTCTTTGGCATGAGTTGTTAGATTGTTCCCTTCCATATTGCAGTATTTGATCTAACGTAATCTGGGAAATGTATTTTTGTTCATATATTGAAAAACAAATTCATGAATTATTATAGACAATCTGATCTTAGAATATTTCCAAATCACTAATGATTTCCAATTGTTTTAAGTGAATGAGTTTTACAAATGGAAATGTTTCAACCTTATGCTACATGGTTTTGGTAAACATTCAGTACATGATGTCAAAATAATCATTACTATGGTGACGTCTAGAATAAATCATTAGAATTTCATTGAATAAAATTCTACTTCCTATAATTCAAATTCAATTCAAATGATGCTTCCTGTGGTGTGTGGCCAATTCAAATTCAAGAATTGGGTTGGAGTTAAAGAGCAATTCGCAACTCAATTCAGACTTGACCCCAACCCTGATGTTCACTGTCCTGTGGGCGTGTTCAAAGGGTGTGAGGTGGTAGGTGCTGGACCTTATTGGGCATTTCCCCTGTATGGGAGACAGTGTGCAGACGTAGATCCACCACTCTGTCAAATGACATGGGGCATTGAAGACAGTTGTGCACCTGTAGTAACAACAAGAATACACACATACAGTGCATGAGCGAAAATGTAAGGTATTGCATAATTTAGGGCACACAAGTGTCAAAATGTTTTACAACCGAAAACAAAAATAAGCATTTCTTATTGGACAAGTCATGGTAATCCCTCCCCTTTATGCTCACTTTTCTTCCTTTTGATGACTAAGAGGACATGACTTTAGTCCTGCTGATCACTCACCGCTTTTACTTTTTCACCACATTTGCAGTTCCGGGCCTGGTGGTCCATCAGATTCTCCTTTCTGTAGTACCTCTTCCCACACTTAGAGCATGCAAAGGGCTTCTCCCCCGTATGACGCCTGGTGAACAGTGGAAGAACATAACTAACACACCAACACTAGTCACTCGATAATAGCAGTCTTTGTCATTATTCAGGTCTCTCTTGCCAGATATTTTTATCTCAACAGGACCAACCTTTAAAAACAAAGATTGTATAATAAAGACAGAATCAATGCAAAGTCAATACAATGTGATAGCAATGAGTTGCATACCTGTTGTGTACTTTGAGATAGTATTTGCTGAGGAAGGTCTTATTGCAGGTGGGGCACTGAACAGAGCCCTTTTTGGAGCCCTTGGCCGCCTCCTCACTGTTCTCTTTATTGACAGCTTTGCCTGGTCCTTTACGTCTGCCTTTGGGGCTGGAGGTGGTAGTCGGTAGGGCATGGGGCACATACTCTTCATCAGTGTCCTCATCCACCCCCTCCATCAAACCATCATCATCGTCATCATCATCATGAGGCTGCAAATGAGAATTAGCTTTATAGCTAACATCTGGTACAATGCCAGTGACCATGTCTGTTACCTGCGAAATAAACAAACATAATGAATCATCATCTCTATTGTCATTCATCACATCTTCTGGCCCATCCACCTGTAACTGGGAGACACAATATTTCATGCATTATCCATCATATTGTAGTTATAGCCTAAGCACTGGTAGTTATAGCCTAAGCACTGGCAGGTATAGATAGGCCTACTGCAGGGGTCGGCAACAGGCAGCACGCGGGCCAAAACCGGCTCATGAGTGATTTTCTTTGGCCCCACCAAAGTTTTTAGTAAATTATTATTCTAAAAAGGTTTTTTGGGGAAAACACCAGGAATTCAGCTAAAAAATATATCTAATTTAGGAAATATTTTCCAGAGTATTCCCACGAATAAATAAAAAAGAGACGTGATCGTGTCTTAACAGAAATAAGGTATGAAATTATTTTCAAATACAATCTCTTTTTGGGCATAGTTGTGGCCAATTTGCAGTGTACAAATTCTTATAAATATGTTCCGGCCCCTCGACCATTTGCTCTGACAAAGTAGGCCTATCCCTGGCCTACTTTATAGTTCTAGTATAAAATCTACAAATCTGTAGGAACATACCCTCCTAATCTATTCTTACGTTAACACTTTAGGATAAGGTTATGTATTCTAGCCTACCTCTGTTGTATCTGTCGGCTGAGGGAGGCTTTGTCCCTCGTCCTCAGCCCCATCACTTCTATCCATTAGTCTGATAACTAGTTGTGGTGTTCCCCTGCTGGTGGTTCCCTGGGGCAGGAGCTGTGGCCTGGAGCCCTCTCCAAGCAGCCTTCTGGAGATCTTCACCTTACGCCCAGAGCGAGTTGTGGTGGCGGTTGCTTCTGGAGGATCCTTCTTACTTGAGCCGCTACTAGGGGTTTGGGATTTTTTGGGCCTCCCTCTTTTTTGGGGGGGCCTCCCCCTTTTTAGGGGGACCTTGGTTTCCGTAGACGTTACATGTGGGATTAGGCCATCATCTTCACCCAGAAGATCTGCAGACGGAGGTTCTTCTGGAGAGATGGTCCCTTCTGTGGTGAACTGCTGACAGAGGGCGAGCGCATCTGGTACACATAGGCTGTCTGCAGCCTGTTGCACATTGTCCAGATTCAGAGAGTCAAGCTTCAAATTCCCTGTGTAGAAAAAGTCTAGAAGTAGTTCCAGGCCATCAGTGGGGCACTCATTTGGGAGGGAGACCTTCTTAACCATGGTAGTGGTTGGCTCAGATTCCTGGAAAATCTTACTAAAACAGGCCAGGATGTTGCGATGGGCATTGTATGCCCTCCCATCTCCTCCTACAGTCAGCTTGGCATCACAGAACCAGCCAAGACCCCTCTGCTCATTCAGAAAAGACAACACCCGTTGGGCATGGGTGCTGCTCACCTGTGTAAGCATCTCTCACCCTTGACAGTAGATTGCTGCTTCTCAAGGTACACTGGATTCAGTGTCATGGAGTTGCTTGAAAGAGTCAGAAAACAGATGACAATTGAAGAAATTAATAGAAAATGGGCTACTGTCTGTAACTTCTATTAATATCATTAGGCTATTAGTATTCTTGCAATCTTAACTACGCCATCATCAGTCATTTGTCATGCATAGTCCAGACTTCAGATGCATTATTAGCTAGATATTCACTTAAACCTGGTATGGGACATTTGCACAATGGGTTGAGTAGTACTAAATATGCCAACACATATGAGATAATAAAACTGAAATAAATATAATTTGTTTAAGATTAGACAAATGTATTACCCAGAAATGATTAGTAGGTAGGCCCCTAACTAGCTACGCACCTCGACGTTTTCGACATTATACAGACGCTCCCTAAGCTTTCATCTGTCCAGTAGAAACAACAGAGACGCGATTTACCTTTGCAGGATGCTGGCAATCGTGTCACTGCTATCGGTTGTTGGAATGGTGCATTGCATTTAATATCATTTATAAACAGTAATTTTGACTAACGTATCAGGAACATGTATTGCGTTATGTCTCGTCCAGGCCAGGCGGTAGGGACCGGATGTGACGGTTAGGCTAGCATATTGCAAGCGAGCTAGCTAACCGTAAATACACGCTTTGCAATTGAATGGTGGGTAGCATGTTAACATCATGTTCAAATTACACGATCGTGTAGTTATATAATTGCATTATTTGGGGATCGACTAACTAATGATATTTCGAGCTGATGTTCTCTTTGGTGGATGCATGGTTAGCTGTCTACGCTATCAGCTAGCTACGCGAACAACTGAGCATGCGTGAACCCCGTGAAGGTATTTACTGTCCATCCTATTTTATCGATAACCCCACCCCCCACCCAAAATAATTGGGCAGTCTAGCCTGACCTATAGTTAATATTTTGTATCCAGGTTGCGTTAATTTAATAAATGCCTATTTTACGTATATGTAACTAATATAAGGTAGGTAACTGCAAAACGAGCTTGCTAACTGCTGTAACCGTCGCTGTGGGATACTGGTTGGCCAATTTATTACTCAGAATGGCGTCTGGCTGGCTCACATGGTGAAACCACTACGCTATCTAGCTAACAGTAACGTTATACTGTAGCAATGTGCCAACACGATTTTTATTCGTTCGCTATAGAGGTCCTCCAAGCATATTTTTGAGAAGCTACGGAGAGGTACTGCTTGGTATCCAACCTTCGTCTTGCCGATCGTGGTATATACTCTCCAATAGAACACCAGTAACGTTTGTTGGCTAGCTAACTAATGTAACAAAAGCTATCTTAGCTAGCTAACCAGAGATTCATTGACATCACTGTAGTATTGGGCAGCAACTGTGTTCATACGTTCAATTTGTTACTACTAGTAGTTAGGTGAGCTGAGTTAGATAGTTAGCTACATATAATTTACCTAACGTTATCTATTTACACCAACGTTAGCTAGCTAGCTAACAACAATCAATCTTAACTTGCCTGCTAGTATAGTATGTACAGATAGCTAAATCGATGCTTGCCCATTGCATTAGTTGTGTTCATTTTGTACTATTCTCTCTCCAGGGTTCCCCACCTTACATCTTACTTGCAAAGGGAAAGCCATAAGAAACCATGAAAGTGCAGAAATCTCTCCCCAAAACCAAGCAGACGTCCAAGAGGCAACAATGTAATGACAAGTGGTTCAAGTCCAACAGAATTGCCAAAAACTCAGACTCTTCAAACCTCAGCCCAAGCACAGCCATGGCCAAGCTAGAGCACCGCGCATCTAACCTTAGAAAGGACAAGCCTAACCTGAAGAGACTGAAGAAAGGCGCCAAGGCTGTGTCCCTCAGACCGGTCAAGACTCCGGCTGCCTTGGAGAGGACCCCCTCTCGTCCCCTGACCAACGGGGGAGCAGGTGGACCAGAGCAGGGCAGTGACTCAGACGAGTCCCAGGACTGGAGCTCCTTTGCCAAGTCTGTTTTACATCAAAATGGTGGTGGAGAGAGTATGGAGGGCCAGGAGAGTTGTGTCTCAGCCAAAGCTGCGCCTGGCAGGATAGAGGAGGAGGCTTTTGTTCACTGTGCAGAGCGAGACTACATCCATAATCGCACAGTGCTGGTCATGCAACAGGGTCAGGTACTTGCGCAGTATTTTCAGCTACACTTTTTACTTTTCAGTTGCAACTACACTCCCTGCTATAAGCTACTTCCTGTGTGCTTTCACTAATACCTCCTGCTAGTGTTTTGTCTCTTTTATAAATTGTATTATTAATTTTGTCCATGCTGTGTGGATTAAAGTTATTCTAAGTCACCCTGATCTCTTTTTCCTGCAGACCCTGTGTTTTAGGGGGAAGTGCCTTCTGTCATGTCTGTACGGTCGGGTGGAGGTGCATGGTTTCACCCTTGAGGAGGGTCAGCAGTCCTACCCACTTTTTTCCCCTTCCTCACATTGCCCCCTCACCGTCACAGCACTGGGGGATTCCCCTAACCCCAGCAAGACCAAGAAAGCGGGCCGTCTAGAGGCCAAAGCCATTGTCCGCAAGTACCTCTCTACAGGTAAGGAGAGCCTTTGAATGAGACCGTCCACCCTTTAAATAATTTGCATGACACTATCCTCAGCTGCCTTCTTTTTGTGATTTGTTTCCAGTTATAGGCCTAGTTAGATCACCCTTGAGGGAGTAAATTGTTGGTTTGAGTTTGAAGCAACCTTACAAACGAGCAGTATTTAATCTTTATTTTCTGTGTTCTGTTTAGAGACACGTAGAAGGTTGTTGAGTGAAGTAGATTCAGACTCCTGTGTGATCCTGCTGGAGCCCCTGGACACCCCTCTGACGCGGTTCCTCACCAGTTTCCCAGACCTCAAAGAGGTGTTTGGACTCAGTTCGGTGGGTTGACTCTGATAGTCCGATGTTGTCTATCTACAGCATGTTACTACTGGCCTTTTCATACAGACTTTGATTGTACCGACCTCTTCTTTGTAGAGTTACTGTAAAGCACGTTTTGACAACTACTGATGTAAAAATGGCTTTATAAATACATTTGATTTATTTGAATGATAGAGGGACATCCGAGAGAGTTCAGCTATGCTGGACACTCCACTCTCTGGCCTTGGCATAACCCCACTGCGGAAAACAGCCAGAGGCATGGTTATGTCACAGACCTACAGGGAGGCGCTCAACGGCCTGGTTAACGCCTGTGCAGGTAAACACACACACAGCCCTGCTGTCTCAAAGAGGAACCCCAAAAAATGACTTATTTGGTCCAAAAAGATCTACGTGGCAGCAGTGTTATTTAGAAACACTTTTTCTAGTGCCAACATTGACTACAAAGTGGAAATGGTATACTTTTGGTTATAAAGTCAGTATCTTCCAAACGGGAGATCTGACACTTAGGGAAAACTATTACACGCCTAAATCCTTGGATATTGGAGGGTTGTGTTTTGATTTCAATCACGCCCAGTCTTGCCCACGAACATGGGATAGTAATGCCTAGGGAGTATTGTCATGCACGGCGAACCGGTTGCGCCAAGTGCGCTCTATCCAATCGTAGCAGCGCAATCGACCTAAAGTAAACCCTTGTTTACATGAGACAACTTGGTATTCTTGACCAATCACCTTCACATGCTGTGTCACCAGGCTGCTTTCAGCAGGACACAGTCTTTGGGAACATTCAAATAGAAATATGTCTAGAACAAAACATACCTCTGACATGTAGACCAAGCAATCATGAACGCGGCCCAGGTTGCTAAGCCTATTCGTCACGTGTACGGTGGCTGTTTGGGTTATTTCGACACATAACGGTAGAGAACATAACACACCCACTTCAAACTCTCGTTGCTGCTGGCATTTCTTAATGAGGATGTGGGAAGTGAGGCGACATGAGTGAGTTCAGCCCCTCTTTTTAAAATGGCAAACAGGTCCCCTTCGGTTCTTTTCTACAGACAAGCATGTCATGTTTCTGTTGTATTCCACATGATGGAGGCGGAGATATTTCAACCTGATGACCGTTGGACTGTTTTTGTTCTTTGTCCACAGAGGAGCTAGATGGCTGTCCAGTTATTCTTGTATGTGGTGCTAAGAATGTTGGCAAGTCCACCTTCAACCGTCACCTCATCAATACCTTACTTAACCAGTGAGTAATGTGTTTTTGATTTATGTTTGTTTGTTTGGAAGGTTCTTCAGTGATAAAATGCTTACAGCAATAACCCTCCCTGTGTGTCTGTGTGTGCAGCACTGCAAGTGTAGAATACCTGGAGTGTGACCTGGGCCAGACAGAGTTCACTCCCTCAGGTTGTCTCTCCCTGTCTACAGTCAGAGAGCCACTGCTGGGTATGTATCGTAACGGTTTCCTTTATCATGTGTACAATACATTATAGTGCAGTGAGTGAGTTTTCATTACACATGCCAAATACACTGTAACTACCTGTATATCCCAATATTTTCAAAGGTCCTATAAATGTTTGGAGGTCTTAACTAATCCAAACTAACCCTGGTCTGTCTGTCTCATGTTGTTTCCAGGTCCCCCCTTTACACACCAGTGGGCCCCAGAGCACATGATCTTCTATGGCCAGTCGTCCTGTGAAACGGACCTGGACCGCTATCTGGAGTCCCTCAAGTCCCTGTGGCGCTTGTACAACCGAGAGACGCCCATTGTCATCAACACCATGGGCTGGGTCAAAGGTCAGTAACACGGTATTCTTGGCAACCCGGGGGCAAAATTAGTCTCAAATGCCATGTTCGTGTATAGCCCAATCTTTAAAAAGAAGGGGAAAGCAAGCACACATTTGAACAGAAGTAATGCATAGTAATTCATACTTGTATTATTTACAAATGTTTTTCATACTTCCATTTTAACATGTGCCTGCTTCTTCAGGTTTTGGCTTTCAGTTGTTGGTGGACATCATTCGCCTCTTCTCCATTTCTCACGTGGTGCAGCTCAGTAGTGGGGATAAAGTCATGTGCCCCCAACTCACCCCTGAGTTCCTGAGGTCATCCCACGGCTGGCAGACACACCCTCCTGTCCAGTCAGCTTTGGGGGAGGACAACTCTGGAACTCATCCTGCCCAGCGGAGTTACACTCTATTCCGTATTCACTCAGAGTTTGAAGGAGCAGGCCGCCCGGGAGAAATGTAAGAGTCCTAACAACCCAACAGCTTTCTTGGTTGCCATGGGATATACATTTGTTTTTGCTGATGGAAGATACTTTCCCTTTACTTTTAGAGAAAAGACAGACCCACCCTGCACTTCTTGCCAGGAACACTTGTCCATTAAGCTGACGTATCAGCCTTCGTCTGCCCTACTTCTCTGACTTCACCTCTCTCTCCTCTGCGGTGTGTGTATTATTCTTCCAAAGGAGACACCAGCGCAGCAACGAGCAGCGTGACCTGGCTCTGCTGGGCTACTTCAGCCAGCTGCAGTCCCCTGAACCAGGCCCTGTCAGACCCCTACACTGCTTCACCCCCTACCAGGTAAGAAATAATCACCACTTTCTGAAAGAAGAATGTTGCCACAATCTGAAGCTTTGACGCGACCCATTCTGAAGTGTCCTGTTCTGCCAGCCTGCTTGCACCAAATCATGTCTATTTATGATAAGCATAGGATTAAAGTCTGTTTTTATTGTTAAATGCTAATTCCACTACGCCCATCTCTTGTCCTCTCCCTGCAGGTTCCCCATTCGGCAGTGGCTGTGGGTGTGACACACTGTGAGGTGGCACCAACTCATGTGCTCTACACTGCCAATGCCAGTCTGGTGGGGCTGTGTTGTCTGAATGAGAAGGTATCCGGCAGGGGAAGCCCAGTACTGCTCTCCCAAACCCCTGTCTGTCCCTGTGTGGGCTTTGGTACGTGTGTATATACACTATATTAACCATAAACACATCATCTTTCAGTCTTCTGATGTGTGGTAACAACAGTAATACATGTATATCAAGCCTAGAACAATAACAACGTTTGGCATCTCCACATGGATGACTACCTCTTGGATGGATGACAAGGTGGTAAGCGTAATCTATTAAGTAGTGTTTATCTCTCTTCCGCAGGTGTCCTTCGAGGTGTGGACATGGCACGGGGCCTGTACTTCCTTGTTACACCTGTAGCTCCCTCTATCCTCCGTCAGGTCAACTGTCTTCTGCTGGGGGCTGTCACACTGCCCAACACCCTCCTCACAGGCCAGGTAAGACGAGATGATACCTCCCACACACTAAGCAGTCTAAACACACTTCACCAATGTACTCTCTGCTCCTCAAACCTCTGTTCAATGTCTTTGTTTGACTTTCACACTTGAATATCAGCTATAATAAAATGTGAAAAATCACAACTGCCCCAAACTATTAAATGTTTCTTTCGGGCTGTTTTGTTGTCCTGTTCCTCTCCATCGGTGTAAGCTTTTACCTTTCAAAGTGTTTTGGTTCAGTCACTCATGCTTGCGTCATCTTAGCCCATATCCTCTTTCTGTTACAGACAGGAATTCTGGGAGATCCTCCCTACGTCACAATGGACTACAGCTTTGAGCTAACCGGGGCCGGCAAGCTTCACGTCTTCAAGGGGCTTGTAAGACCTGGCCAGATGAAAAACGCAAAGTGATTGTTTTTGTTTTTATGGATTCACAGCAAGAAATCCTTTTTTTCCCCTTCTTCTTTCTCCCCCGCCTTGTTTAATGACTTTAAACACCAAGGCCAGAGTTAAGGTCGTTGAATGTACAGAAGTGAAGGTTCAGGAGAGGGTGTACCGTAGAGTTGGTGTGAGTGACTCGAGGGCGTACTCGCACTCCAGATCAGTGCTGAAGACGGCCCAGGCTGTGGAGGTCAACTCCCTCTTGTTGGCGTCAATTGGGTTTACCTTGGTCTACAATCATGAGAGAATTCTTTTTTGGAGGGGGGGGTTGCTGTATTAAATAGTTTAGGATGTTTGAACGTATTTCTATCACATGGACAATATCTAGACATGCAGTTAAACCTCTGTCTGCATCTGAAATGGCACTGTATTCCATGGCGCACTGGTCAAAAGTGGTGCACTATATAAGGAAGAGGGTGCCATTTGGGACACATACTGGGTTTGATGTCTATTCCTCATGGGTCACATTCCAAAGCCAAGATTGTACACATTATCAAATGTAAACAAATTGATATACTTTTTGTTGTTGAAAATGTGAGCTTTTCTTGTCACTGTCAGGACTTTCTAAATCTGTTGACCTTTGGTCTTTTTAAGTGGCCCATCATGACATGTCCCTAGCAGATGTGATATCATGGTTAAATGTTCAAAGTTCCATGTCGTAATATACAGTACCAGTCAAAAGTTTGGACACACCTACTCATTCAAGGGTTTATCTTTGTTTACTATTTTCTACATTGTAAAATAATAGTGAAGACAAACTATGAAATGACACACATAACCAAAAAAAGTGTTAAAACAAATCAAAATATAAGTAGCCACCCTTTGCCTTGATAACAGCTTCGTGCACTCTTGGCATTCTCTCAACCAGCTTGGCCTGAAATGCTTCTCCAACAGTTTTGAAGGAGTTCCTACATATGCTGATATGGCTGCTTTTCCTTCCCTCTTGCGGTCCAGCTCATCCCAAACCATCTCAATTGGGTTGAAGTCATCTGATGCAGCATTCCATCACTCTCCTTGGTCAAATAGCCCTTACACAACCTGGAGGTGTGTTGGGTCATTGTCCTGTTGAAATACAAATGATAGTCCCATTAAGAGCAAACCAGATGGGATGGCGTATCACTGCAGAATGCTGTGGTAGCCATGCTGGTTAAGTGTGCCTTGAATTCGAAATAAATCACTGACAGTGTCACCAGCAAAGCACCTCCATGCGTCACAGTGGGAACCACACATGCAGAGATCATTGTCTTGCTCACCTGCTCTGCGTCTCACAAAGACACGGCAGCTGGAACCAAAAATCTCAAATTTAGACTCATCAGACCAAAGGGCAGATTTCCACCAGTCTAGTGTCCATTGTTTGTTTCTTGGCCCAAGCAAGTCTCTTCTTATTATTGGTGTTCTTTAATAGTTGTTTCTTTCCAGCAATTTGACCATGAATAGTGGATGTTGAGATGTCTGTTACTTGAACTCCGTAAAGCATTTATTTGTCTGCAATCTGAGGTGCAGTTAATTGCTGATTTCTGAGGCTGGTAACCCTAATGAACTTATCCTCTGCGGCAGAGGTAACTCTGGGTCTTCCTTACCTGTGGTGGTCCTCATGAGAGCCAGTTTCATCATAGTGCTTGATGGTTTTTGCAACGGTACTTAAAGAAACTTTCAAACTTCTTGAAGTTTTGGGAATTGACTGACCTCCATGTCTAATGATGGACTGCTCTTTGCTTTGAGCTGTTCTTGTAATAATATGAACTTGGTATTTTACCATATAGGGCTATCTTCTGTATACCATCCCTAACTTGTCACAACACAACTGATTGTCTCACATGCATTAACTTAACAAGGCACACCTGTTAATTGAAATGCATTCCAGACTACCTCATGAAGCTGGTTGAGAGAATGCCAAGATTGTGATAAAGTTGTCATCGAGGCAAAGGGTGGCTACTTTGAAGAATCTCACGTAGAACACTATTTCGGTTACTACATGATTCCATGTGTGTTATTTCACAGTTTTAATGTCTTCACTATTTTTTCACACTGTTGAATGTACATTGTCTTAAAAAGAGGTTGTACATTTGGGCCATGTGACAGCTTAAGATTCACTCTACAAGTGATATTCATGAAAAGCCTGGATGGAGTAGGACATGAAAGTGCTTGCAGGGGTCTTCTCTGACAATGAAACCCATTAAAAGAACTTAATGTCACTTGCTCAACAATCCATCTATAGAGCTATTGGATAACACCTGTCAAAAATATTCCAGAGCAACAAAAAAAAGAGAAACCTGTACACACATTGTACCTGAATAGTAGTTCACTGCGAATTGTTACAGTTTTCCGTCCATGTTTTACATTTTTATATTTGTATTACCATAGTAATGGATGTAAATGCTTCAAGTATCATCTCTGTTGCATTTCTGAGAGTACTGGATTACTGAACATTGATTGACCTATTTATTCATCTGACCTTGGGACAAAATAATAACTATGGCATTGATGGTGCGATATGAAAACTACAGGCATGAACTGTTACCGGTCCTCTATTCTTTTCCCCCCAATTTGTTTCTCTCTTTCTCTTTTATCCCTCCTGTTCCATCAGGAGTTTTGTTTGACAGAAGTTGGTAATAGTAGGCCTAAGTAAAACTTCCTTTTAAGTTCTTTGTTACTTGGGTGTGCAGGATTTTTTTGTGTCCTGAAAAGGACAGTGATTTACAAGTTCATGTTTTTTTTCGTCAAACTTTTTTTTTTGGGGGGGTTACATTCTCATACATTCATACCAGAGTGGATCATACAGTATAAGGGGATAAGAAGTCACACAAGTATTACACGGTGTTGTCTTTGTGTCCTGAAGAGGGAAGTGTTGTTCAGGTTTATTTTTCTAATGTATCAACCTTAAACCCACAGTCCTAGTAGATTTTATGGGAAGCCACACGAGAGTTTTATGAGTGTATATGGACACAGTTTAGGAGCCTAATGACAAACACACACAGATTGAGTGAACCCAATCATTTCAAGTGATTTGACAGGTGGGACTCTAAATTAGTCTCCCACCCCCTACACTTATGCAGGCATGTCTCTTTACAAGGAAGGCTCTTGTCTGATATGGTTTTGTGGTCATTGATTGTTTTGACTTGGAAGAGAGAACAAGGACTCATTGTGAGCATACTCTACATTCACAAACAACTGTGGAGACTTGCTAATTTGTTGTGGGCCATTTATATAATCTCCCTATTTCCCAGCTTGCTTTGTTTACCATTTCCCTCCCCTTTGTTGGGGAGGGGAGCATACAAACAACTGGAGCTGCATTGTGGTAACGTAATTCTTTTAGCTTTGTCAGGGCAGACATCTTTCCTGAGAGTACCCATGCAACCCAATGAGAAATCTCCCAAATTGGAGGTCCCACTCAAGACAGTCCAAATAGAGCCTAAAGCCTGGGAATAAACACATAGGATTTATCTGATGAAATCCCCTGCTCACACTGTAGTAGACTAAACCATTGGGCCATTTTTCATGATTCATGCACAATGGAGATTGGTGTTAATGTAGAAATAGAGGAATGCATTTACTATGAGGGCATGTTCTTCTTGCCCAGTGGTCAATCCATCACAGTTCAGCCAAAGTATGTTTTATCCTTCTTGTCTTGTAATGCTGGTAGGATTGGCACTGTTGGAAGTCAACGGTTTACAGTAAGCTGGAGATTTGTCATCTGATTCTATCATTTCCCACCACCCACAAAGGGACACGGGCTGCCTTTGCTATAATTGAAACAACTGACCAATCCTTCTGCGTGGAATCCCTATACAACCACTAATATGAATAAAATGCTGAGGACTGAAAGGGCTTATTGCGTCTCGAATGTCATCTAAGAGAAGTGTTTTAGGGAAAGGTTATTCCCAAGATTGCACGATCTAACAGGTTAGATCGTGCAGTTTCTAGGATTTGTTTTGCTGGTGAACTATTGGTCAATCTTGGGAATAACCTTTCCCTAAACCAATCTGCCTAAATCAGAATGGCTTGTGACTGTGTGAACTACTGGCTTTCAATACAAACATCCAAGCACAACAAGACATTTTTGTTAGTTTCAAAGTGTGCATAATAAACATAGAGACAATGGGTTTGTAAAGGGGGGAGGGCATAGCCCACAATGGCAACTTCTGCCCCAAAAGTAACAAGAGTCCATGGGAATCAAATATAATATTTAGCTAAAACTAAATGAGGCATTTTGTTCAATGTAATTTCCAAGGCCAATCAAGAGACAATTTCATGCATCAAATGTATCCATTGTTAGCTAAAGCAGGGGCCTTCAAACATTTTCTTGCCACGGACCCCCTTTCAGGCAAAACGGCGACCCCCATCGTACACTAGCAAAATATTTTGTCTTGTCTTATCATCAGGTGAATGATAATGGAAAGGATAAGTAATCAGCATCTATAGATACGGTAAATATATTGTCATTAGTTTGACCTCCCCACGTTATAATTGGAAGAGGAAGTGTAAACTCTAACATAGTCTATTAGCTAAGAAAGAAGGGAGATATTCTCATCTCTTTTATGGTAGGTAATTCAAAAGGATTTATTCTGTTGTTGCTAGCAATATTCAAAAACATTTTTTGGGGAAAAGTTCCACTTTCTTCTTTTCACGCACATATACAGTGGGGCAAAAAAATATTAAGTCAGCCACCAATTGTGCAAGTTCTCCCACTTAAAAAGATGAGAGGCCTGTAATTTTCATCATAGGTACACTTCAACTATGACAGAAAAAATGAGGGGAAAAAAATCCAGAAAATCACATTGTTGGATTTTGAATGGATTTATTTGCAAATTATGGTGGAAAATAAGTATTTAGTCACCTACAAACAAACAAGAAAGATTTCGAGGGAGATTATCAGTGGTCTTGTATGTCTTCCACTTCCTAATAATTGCTCCCACAGTTGATTTCTTCAAACCAAGCTGCTTACCTATTGCAGATTCAGTCTTCCCAGCCTGGTGCAGGTCTACAATTTTGTTTCTGGTGTCCTTTGACAGCTCTTTGGTCTTGGCCATAGTGGAGTTTGGAGTGTGACTGTTTGAGGTTGTGGACAGGTGTCTTTTATACTGATAACAAGTTCAAACAGGTGCCATTAATACAGGAAACGAGTGGAGAACAGAGTAGCCTCTTAAAGAAGAAGTTACAGGTCTGTGAGAGCCAGAAATCTTGCTTGTTTGTTTGTAGGTGACCAAATACTTATTTTCCACCATAATTTGCTAATAAATTCATTAAAAATCCTACAATGTGATTTTCTGGATTTGTTTTCTCATTTTGTCTGTCATAGTTGAAGTGTACATTTGATGAAAATTACAGGCCTCTCTCATCTTGTTTAGTGGGAGAACTTGCACAATTGGTGGCTGACTAAACACTTTTTTGCCCCACTGTATATATATATCTAAATAAATAGTTTTAATCGTTTTTTTTTTCATGGACCCCCTGCAGTACCTACACGGAAGCTCTGTTAAATTCCCCTGAGCTATGGAATGTTTCCGAGACACCCCGCTACCATCCAGAAGGCGCAGACAGTACAGGTGCATCAAAGCTAGGACCGAGAGACTGAAAAACAACTTATATCTCCAGGCCATCAGACTGTTACATAGTCACCACTAGCCGGCCTCCGCCCAGTCAGTACCTTGCCCTGAACTTAGTCACTGTTACTAGCCGGCTACCACCCGGTACTCTATCCCAGCATTTCCCAAACTCGGTCCTGCAGCCCCCCCCCCCCCACACGCACACACACCTAGCACTGCACAGCTAATTCAAATAACCGACTCATCATTAAGCTTTGATGATTTCAATCCGCTGTGTAATGCTAGGGCAAAAAACAAATGTGCACCCAGGGTGGGGGGCCCAGGACCAACTTTGGGAAACCCTGCTCTACCCTGAACCCTAGAGACTGCTGCCCTATGTACTGTACATAGTCATTGAACACTGGTCACTTTATTAATGTTTACATACGGTTTTACCCACTTCATATGTATATACTATATTCTAGTCAAGGCTCATCTTACATAACTACTGCTGTACACACCATTAAATATATATATATACACACATATGTATGTGTGTATATATATTTGAACATTTAACCATGATGTCATATATATATATATATATGCATACAGTTGAAGTTGGAAGCTTACATACACCTTAGCCAAATACATTTAAACTCAATTAATTTAAACACAATTCCTGTTAAAAATTCCCTGTTTTAGGTCAATTAGGATCACCACTTTATTTTAAGAGTGTGAAATGTCAGAATAATAGTAGAGAGAATGATACATTTCAGCTTTTATTTCTTTCATCACTTTCCCAATGGGTCAGAATTTTACATACACTCGATTAGTATTTGGTAGCATTGCCTTTAAACTGTTTAACTTTGGTCAGATGTTATGGAAAGCCTTCCACAAGCTTCCCACAATAAGTTTGGTGAATTTTGGCCCATTACTCCTGACAGAGCTGGTGCAACTAAGTCAGGTTTGTAGGCCTCCTTGCTCGCAATCGCTTTTTCAGTTCTGCCCACAAATGTTTCTATAGGATTGAGGTCAGGGCTTTGTGATGGCCACTCCAATACCTTCACTTTGTTGTCCTTAAGCCATTTTGCCACAAATTTGGAAGTATGCTTGGGGTCATTGTCCATTTGGAAGACCCATTTGCGACCAAGCTTTAACTTCCTGACTGATGTCTTGAGATGTTGCTTCAATATATCCACATAATTTTCCTCCCTCATGATGCCATCTATTTTGTGAAGTGTACCAGTCCCTCCTGCAGCAAAGCAGCCCCACAACATGATGCTGCCACCCCGTGCTTCACGGTTGGGATGTTGTTCTTCGGCTTCCCCCTTTTCCTCCAAACGTAATGATGGTCATTATGGCCAAACAGTTATATTTTTGTTTCATCAGAACAGAGGACATTTCTCCCAAAAGTATGATCTTTGTCCCCATATACAGTTGGAAACTGTAGTCTGGCTTTTTTATGGTGGTTTTGAAGCAGTGGCTTCTTCCTTGCTGAGCGGCCTTTCAGGTTATGTCAATATAGGGCTTGTGGATATTGATACTTTTGTACCCGTTTCCTCCAGCATCTTCACAAGGTCCTTTCCTGTTGTTCTGGGATTGATTTTGCACTTTTCGCACCACAGTACGTTCATCTCTAGGAGACAGAATACGTCTTCTTCCTGAGCGGTATGACGGCTGCGTGGTCCCATGGTGTTTATACTTGCATACTATTGTTTGTACAGATGAACGTGGTACCTTCAGGTGTTTGGAAATTCCTCCCAAGAATAAACCAGACTTGTGGAGGTCTACAATGTTTTGGTCTTGGCTGATTTCTTTTGATTTCCCCATGACGTCAAGCAAAGAGCCACTGGCACTGAGTTTGAAGGTAGGCCTTGAAATACATCCACAGGTACACCTCCAATTGACTCAAATGATGTCAGTTAGCCTATCAGACGTTTCTAAAGCCAAGACATACTTTTCTGGAATTTTCCAAGCTGTTTAAAGGCACAGTCAGCTTAGTGTATGTAAACTTCTGACTCACTGGAATTGTGATACAGTGAATTATATGTGAAATAATTTGTCTGTAAACAATTGTTGGAAAAATTACTTGTGTCATGAACAAAGTAGATGTCCTAACCTACTTGCCAAAACTATAGTTTGTTAACAAGACATTTGTGGAGTGGTTGAAAAACGGGTTTTAATGACTCCAACCTAAGTGTATGTAAACGTCCAACTTCAACTGTATATACAGTGCCTTGCGAAAGTATTCGGCCCCCTTGAACTTTGCGACCTTTTGCCACATTTCAGGCTTCAAACATAAAGATATAAAACTGTATTTTTTGTGAAGAATCAACAACAAGTGGAACACAATCATGAAGTGGAACGACATTCAAAATTATTCAGCCCCTTTACTTTTCAGTGCAGCAAACTCTCTCCAGAAGTTCAGTGAGGATCTCTGAATGATCCAATGTTGACCTAAATGACTAATGATGATAAATACAATCCACCTGTGTGTAATCAAGTCTCCGTATAAATGCACCTGCACTGTGATAGTCTCAGAGGTCCGTTAAATGCGCAGAGAGCATCATGAAGATCAAGGAACACACCAGGCAGGTCCGAGATACTGTTGTGAAGAAGTTTAAAGCCGGATTTGGATACAAAAAGATTTCCCAAGCTTTAAACATCCCAAGGAGCACTGTGCAAGCGATAATATTGAAATGGAAGGAGTATCAGACCACTGCAAATCTACCAAGACCTGGCCGTCCCTCTAAACTTTCAGCTCATACAAGGAGAAGACTGATCAGAGATGCAGCCAAGAGGCCCATGATCACTCTGGATGAACTGCAGAGATCTACAGCTGAGGTGGGAGACTCTGTCCATAGGACAACAATCAGTCGTATATTGCACAAATCTGGCCTTTATGGAAGAGTGGCAAGAAGAATGCCATTTCTTAAAGATATCCATAAAAAGTGTTGTTTAACGTTTGCCACAAGCCACCTGGGAGACACACCAAACATGTGGAAGAAGGTGCTCTGGTCAGATGAAACCAAAATTGAACTTTTTGGCAACAATGCAAAACGTTATGTTTGGCATAAAGCAACACATCTCATCACCCTGAACACACCATCCCCACTGTCAAACATGGTGGTGGCAGCATCATGGTTTGGGCCTGCTTTTCTTCAGCAGGGACATGGAAGATGGTTAAAATTGATGGGAAGATGTATGGAGCCAAATACAGGACCATTCTGGAAGAAAACCTGATGGAGTCTGCAAAAGACCTGAGACTGGGACGGAGATTTGTCTTCCAACAAGACAATGATCCAAAACATAAAGCAAAATCTACAATGGAATGGTTCAAAAATAAACATATCCAGGTGTTAGAATGACCAAGTCAAAGTCCAGACCTGAATCCAATCGAGAATCTGTGGAAAGAACTGAAAACTGCTGTTCACAAATGCTCTCCATCCAACCTCACTGAGCTTGAGCTGTTTTGCAAGGAGGAATGGGAAAAAATTTCAGTCTCTCGATGTGCAAAACTGATAGAGACATACCCCAAGCGACTTACAGCTGTAATCACAGCAAAATGTGGCGCTACAAAGTAGTAACTTAAGGGGGCTGAATTATTTTGCACGCCCAATTTTTCAGTTATTGATTTGTTAAAAAAGTTTGAAATATCCAATAAAAGTCGTTCCACTTCATGATTGTGTCCCACTTGTTGTTGATTCTTCACAAAAAAATATAGTTTTATATCTTTATGTTTGAAGCCTGAAATGTGGCAAAAGGTCGCAAAGTTCAAGGGGGCCGAATACTTTCGCAAGGCACTATATATATATATATATATATATATATATATATATATATTCCGAACTCTAACATTACTCATTCTGATATTTCTTAATTGTTTTGGGGGGGGGATGTGTGTATTGTTTTGTATTGTTAGGTATGCTGCACTGTTGGAGCTAGAAACATAAGCATTTCGCTGCATCTGCGAGAGCATCTTCAAAATATGTGTAGGCTGTGCTACCAATACAATTTGATTTATCGAAGTTTAAATGTAGAGTCACAAGAGGATCTTGTGTGCTCCTCCCACTACGACTCCGGAAAGCATGCAGTTTATTAGGCTACAGATGAATTAAGTTATGATGAAATTCCCAGGGTGGTGAAAGTGCACGGTGATGAGATTGTTTCTTTCCAATAAATATCTAGTGTCTTATTCTGATGACATGATGATCGATGCTTGGCTGCCGTTTGACAAATACAAATAATCTCACTCTTTTGACCATAATAATCTCATAATGTCGACCAGGTTTTCCCAGACTTGGTCCTGGCCAGGGTTACAACTAAATTTGAAACGTCTGGGGGTCCCCAAGGAGAGGTTTGAGAACCATTGGGCTAGATTGCAGGTGCCAAGACCAGAGTGGCACATTCGCTATATAACACAACATTTTTATTGACAAAACCATCAGTAGAGTTGAAAATGTATGGAATCTCATTCCCGACACCAAAATACCATAACAATTTCAATACTATCTCAACATTTCTAGAAGTGTAATTCAAATTTTCAAGATACAGTACTGTCTACGATTTCAGGATATAATCTCAAAACGTTGAGATACTTCATATAGGATAGGTTTTCTTCATTTGTAGCATTATGTGGAATTTCCATCTATGCACATTGCAGAGATCAGCACAGCAGGGCCGGCTGGCAAGCTGACATTTGCCCCAGCATTTTTTATTTGATTTAATAGAAAATATTAACACAACAGCGTTGAAAAGAGAAACAAAGTACTGTTGTTTAGACTGATTTGCCTCATAATTTCGTGCACAATTAATCTGTGCTTGAGTCTGATAAACTGTAGTCTACTGATAGCTGCAGGTTGCCTAGAGATGCTTATGCACTCTGATCTCCTCTGGCCAAGGGAAAAGAAGCAGTAAGGTAATGTATTTATTGCCTAAGCTATGTATGTATAGCCTAAAATAAAAAAAAGCATACATGATGCAACCCAAAACAGGAAAACGCTCATCCAGAGGCGGCCGGGGACTTTAATGCAGGGAAACTTAAATCAGTTTGACCTAATTTCCTTCAGCATATTAAATGTGCAACCAGAGGGAAGAAAACTCTAGACCACCTTTACTCCATTTGGCGAATCTGACCATAATTCTATCCTCCTGATTCCTGCTTACAAGCAAAAATGAAATCAGGAAGCACCAGTAGTCAGGTGAAGCAGATGCTAAGCAACAGGACTGTTTTGCTAGCACAGACTGGAATATGTTCTGGGATTCTTCCAATTGCTTTAAGGAGGACATCACATCAGTCACTGGCTTCATCAATAAGTGCATCAATGATGTTGTCCCCACAGTGACTGTTCGTACATACCCCAACCAGAAGCTATGGATTACAGGCAACATTCGCACTGAGCTAAAGGGTATAGCGGCCGCCTTCAAGGAGAGGGACTCTTAACTCGGAAGCTTATAAGAAATCCCGCTATGCCCTCCGATGATCCATCAAACAGGCAAAGCATCAATATAGGACTAAGATTGCATCGTACTACACCTGTTCCGAGGCATGACGGATGTGCCAGGGCTTGCAAACTATTACAGACTACAAAGGTAAGCACAGCCGAGAGCTGCCCAGTGACACGAGCCTAACAGACGAGCTAAATAACTTATATGCTCGCTTCAAGGCAAATAGCACTGAAACATGCATGAGAGCATCAGCTGTTCCGGGCGACTGTGTGATCACGCTTTTCGCAGCCGATGTGAGTCAGACCTTTAAACCTTTAAATGTCAACATTCACAAGGCCGCATTTACAGCTGCACCATCGAGAGCATTCTGACAGGTTGCATCATTTCCTGGTATGGCAACTGCTCAGACTCCGACAGGAAGGCATTACAGAGGGTAGTGCATACAGCCCAGTACATCATCGGGGCCAAGCTTCCTACCATCCAGGACCTCTATACCAGGTGGTGTCAGAGGAAGGCCCTCCACGCTGCTGCTACTCTCTGTTATTATCTGTGCATTGTCACTTTAATAACTCTACCTACATGTACATATTACCTGAATTACCTCGACACTGGTGCCCCCGCACATTGACTCCGGAACCCCCTGTATATAGCCCCGCTATTGTTATTTACTGCTGCTCTTTAATTCATTATTTGCTATTCTTATTTCTGACTTTTTTTGTATTTTCTTAAAACTGCATTGTTGGTTGAGGGCTTGTAAGTAAGCATTTCACTGTAAGGTCTACACCTGTTGTATTCGGCGAACGTGACAAATACAATTAGATTTCATTTAGTCGCCCCATTTGAAGGTGTCATAAGTATTTGGACAAATTCACTGATAGTGTATTACATTTTGTCAAAAGTTTAGTATTTGATCCCATATTCCGATCTCACAATGACTACATCAAGCTTGTGACTCTACAAACTTTGATTTGATTCATTTTTTAAATACATATGACCTGATTAGAACTAATCTGTTCCCATCATAGCCCATATACAACTGTTTTACAGCTGATTTATTTTATGTCATAGGTTGGTTATTCAATGTCACCAGATCATGAGAAACTCTGGGCACCAGGAAAACAACTCTCTCCCCAACTCTGGGACTTGTGGTGCCACCTCTGGAATCACAGCACAAAGTTACAAATGAAGAAACATTTCCTATAATTACGGTATACTATAAAAAAATATATATGTTTTGTTCGTTTCTGCTAATTTGGACTTAACCGTATCTAAAACATGTCGATTTAGTATCTCGACATTTTCACCTATGTATCTAAAAATCTCGATTTAGTACCTTTGCATTTAGAGATGGTATTATGGGCTTCCATACTATGGCGCCCCTAGCTGCAACATAATGCCAACTTGTAACTGGAAAGAAAAGAAGGTAGACTGAATGAATGGAAAACGCTTTTAATGGTTGAAAAGTGGAGGGACAGACGACGATACTTGGCGGGGAATTATGTTTCCGACTTGAATGTGCTTTGCCGAAAGCAACGAAGAAGTCAGTGGCCAAAATTGCAACAGAGTAGCCCGCGTGCTTCACCCGTGCAATAACCGGCGATTAAAACAAAGTGTATCGTGAGGGAGGGACTAACGCTACGGTGGTGATTGGGCAAATATGATATTTCGGACCTGGACGACGAAGATAATGCTTTTTGTGAAGCAACAGGTTACTGCTGCATAGCGGAGTAAACAAAAACAGAGGCGTCCTATTTGCCATATTGGAGAATTGACCTTCTATTATGCGGTGTTTATTACCTTGAATGAGACATATTCTGCACCAGTCAGCCAATCGTGTGACAGGTTAGTTAGTCAGTCACGAAAGGTTGGATTATTATTTCAATGGATTGTTTTTTAACAGGTTGTTTGCTCTCAAACTGATCTACAAATAACGTCGAGCGCTCCAATATAGAACAATATTATGCGGTTTACGGGAGCGATCATAAATATGATGCCACCTAGGCGAAACGGAGAGTGATAAAATGGCACATTCAAGTTAGATTCAAACTTCAAGACAGAACCATCGGAATCTACCACCATTCGTTGAGAATAGACATGAAGATGACCAACCATTGATATTGGGGGATTTTCAGCATAAGAACCAAGAATAGGACCTAAATGGTTCCAAGCAAGTGGACCATGAATTCAGTTCTACAGCACAAGTCACCTCAAAGGAGTTGGCTTGGTCTCCGACTGCGACTCAGTAAGTAGATCCTATATTCAGTCACGTTTCTCTTCGCTCTTAAATAAGTCATTCATAATCACATGTATTATCCTTCGACGTTTCATGCATGTACTCATATGATTTGATGTTAAAGGATGGCCTTGCCTGCTATGCCCATTTGAGATGCACTTGGCTTTTTTTTCCACATTCGTCTAGGCTATTCCCTTGTGGAATTCTTTCCGTGCACTGGTCAGGAGTCCTCCGTTAGCGTGTTTTATGTCAATTATAAGTGATGTAAGATATATGCATTACAGATGATATCCCTAGTAAGTATGACTAGTGCTTACAGAGGATGGATGCTGTTTAGTTGGTCTGAGAATACATTAATTTGACCAGACTCTGATAGAGCTTTGGCCAAGAAAGTCGAAAGTAGGTTTAGCCTACGTGAACAAGAACACCTTGTGACTTTGAACCCAGGGCACCAAGTTGACACAGTTTAGTTTTGAGTTGACCAGCACCAGTTTACTGAGGCAAGAAGCCAACACCTCCCAAAGTTGATGCCTTTCCTTGGCAAATGACCAGAGGGGGGAATCATCACAGTTGGTGGCTGATGGCTGAAGTATTTTGGTCTCAGATTTGAGCTAAAGATGACTTGACATCACCCACGATTATAGTCTACTGGGAAACAATGCTGTTGAAAGAAGAGGAATTAGATTCACCTGTTTGTAGATATCCCTCTAATATTATTGATTGCATTTTCCCAAAATGTTTGTTTTGGCCTGCCAGCACACAATCTCCCAAGCACATGTAACCTGCTCGCTCTGACGTTTGCATTGGAAAACGTTAATGACTTCAAAGTCTACTAGATATTCTTTCATTTATACAATTCTGCAAAAAGCTGATTCTTTACAATACTGCAATGCAAGTATTCTGCTTTTTCCTAATGCCCTCTTGTACACCTTTTGTCCTATATGATGTACAGTCAGTATATGATGGTGACTGTGGGTTTGAAGTTGAGTAGCCTAATCGGTTGTCTCAACCATCCGTGTTCCAGGCTCTTAAGCCTCTGCATTTAAACACACTGGTTTAATCTGGTACCAGTTATCTTGTCTGGTTGCTCTGTGGACAAGTGCAACAAGAAATATACATGGTTAAATATGGATAGAATGATGAATGTACACAGGCTAAACAATATTATGGACAAAGGGACATAATTATGATACCTGTGTGTGCGATTGAATGTAGTTTGCTTGACAAGTGAAGTCACCAACAGTGTGTGGTGATATAGAGCCTAGAGGGGACATTGGGATGTTCTGTCAGTGTTCCACACACAGGAGGTTGGTGGCACCTTAATTGGGGAGGATGGGCTTGGGGGTAATGGCTGGAGTGAAATTGTTGGAATGGTATCAAATACATTGTTTCCTTGTGTTTGATGCCATTCCATTGGCTCGGTTCTGGCCATTATTATGAGCCATCCTCCCCTCAGCAGCCTCCACTGGTTACACGCCATGGGACTTAAAGTGATACATGGGGATTTTGGCATTGATTCCATTTATCTACTTCCCCAGAGTCCGATGAATTCATGGATACATTTAGTATGTCTCTGCATTAAGTATGAAGGGAGTAAGCGATAGTTTTGCGAGCCAATGCTAACTAGCGTTATCTACTATTATGCTAGCAGCAATGCAAATGTTTATCTCAAATCATTTTTGGGTGTCAATTAAGTACCAAACCAAATAGAGCAAGTTTGGGATGAGATGGAATGGGCTGTTCGCGACATGAATGTACCATCTTCAGCAACTGTGTGATGATGCCTTCGCGTCAGCATGGACTAACATTCCTGTGGAATGTTTCCGACACCTTGTAGAATCCACGCCTCAACGATTCAGGCTGTTCTGGAGGCAAAGGGTGGTCCTACCCGATCCTAGATGGGTGTACCTAATAAACTGTCCAGTGAGTGTAAATCAAACACAGGAAAATTCTGTTTTGACTGCACTGGGCCTTTAAGCTTGTTTTTAAACACACTGTCTGGTGTAATCTGGGAGCAGATGTCTGGTCTCCTTTGTCTGGTGTGTTTAGGGGTCACTGGCTCTTGGCTCGTTCTGGTTTCAACATCCTTCTTTGGATGCGTGTATGTCTATATTGTTCCACTTTTTCTCCAGTGATTTCCTTTTTATTCTCCTCCTTTTATATTCCTGACATTTCCTGCTGCTCTCTCTGGTCTTCAAATCAAATTTGATTTGTCCCATGCTCCGAATACAACAGGTGACCTTATAGTAAATGCTTACTTACAAGCCTTCAACCAACAATGCAGTTAAAAGAAATGGCAACAAAAATGTTTAAGAATAAGAAATGAAAGTAACAAATAATTTAAAGAGCAGCGGTTAAATAACAATAGCGAGGCTACATACAAGGTGTACCTGTGCAGAGTCAACGTGCGGGGGCACCGGTTAGTCGAGGTAATATGTACATGTAGGTAGAGTTATTAAAGTGACTATGCATAGATAATAACAAGGAGTAGCAGCAGCGTAAAGGGGAGAAGGTCAATGTAAATAGTCTGGGAAGCCATTTGGTTAGATGTTCAGGAGTCTTATGGCTTGGGGGTAGAAGCTGTTTAGAAGCCTCTTGGAACTAGATTTGCTCTCCGGTGCCGCTTGCCATGTGGTAGCAAAGAGAACAGTCTATGACTAGGGTGGTTGGAGTCTTTGACAATTTTTAGGGCCGGCCTCAGACACCGCCTGGTATAGAAGAGGTCCTGGTTGGCAGGAAGTTTGGCCCCGGTGATGTACTGGGCCGTATATGAATTACCCTCTGTAGTGCCTTGCAGTCGGTGGCTGAGCAGTTGCCATACCAGGCAATGATGCAACCCGTCAGGGATGCTCTCGATGGTGCAGCTGTAAAACCTTTTGAGGATCTGAGGACCCATGCCAAATCTTTTCAATATTCTGAGGGGGAATAGGTTTTGTTGTGCCCTCTTCACGACTGTCTTGGTGTGCCTGGACCTTGTTAGTTTGTTGGTGATGTCGACACCAAGGAACTTGAAGCTCTCAACCTGCTCCACTGCTGCCCAGTCGATGAGAATGGGGGCGTGCTCGGTCCTCCTTTTCCTGTAGTCCACAATCATCTCCTTTGTCTTGATCACGTTGAGGGAGAGGTTGTTGTCCTGGCACCACACGGCCAGGTCTCTGACCTCCTCCTTAGGCTGTCTTGTCGTTTTCTGTCATCAGGCTTACCATTGTTGTGTCATCTGCAAACTCAATGTTGGTGTTAGAGTCGTGCCTGGCCGTGCAGTCATGAGTGAAAAGGGAGTTCAGGAGGGGGCTGAGCACTCACCCCTGAGGGGCCCCCGTGTTGAGGATCAGCGTGGCGGATGTTGTTACCTACCCTTACCACCTGGGGGTGGCCCGTCACGAAGTCCAGGATCCAGTTGCAGAGGGAGGTGTTTAGTCCCAGGGTCCTTAGCTTAGTGATGAGCTTTGAGGGCACTATGGTGTTGAAAGCTGAGCTGTAGTCAATGAATATCATTCTTACATAGGTGTTTCTTTTGTCCAGGTGTGAAAAGGCAGTGTGGAGTGCAATAGAGATTGCATAATTTGTGGATCTGTTGGGGCGGTATGTAAATTGGAGTGGGTCTTGGGTTTCTGGGATAATGGTGTTGATGTGAGCCATGACCAGCCTTTCAAAGGTCCTCATGGCTACAGACGTGAGTGCTTGGGTTGGGGTTGGTACTCATTTAGGCAGGTTACTTTAGTGTTCATGGGCACAGGGACTATGGTGGTCTGCTTGAAACATGTTGGTATTACAGACTCCGACAGGGAGAGGTTGAAAATGTCACTGAAGACACTTGCTAGTTGGTCAGTGCATGCATGGAGTACACATCATGGTAATCCGTCTGTTCCTGTGGCCTTGTGAATATTAACCTGTTTAAAGGTCTTACTCACGTGTGATCACGCTCTCCGCAGCCGACATCATCTGGAACAGCTGATGCTCTCATGCATGTTTCAGTGCTACTTGCCTGGGGAATTTTGCTTAAATTCATCAAAAAAGTTAGCTTATAACAGTGAACCTTTTTTTTGTGAGATACATGACAATTCTTGGGCTTGCGGCATATTCTGGTTAAACTATCCCCAATTGAATGGATTTGTAACCCTCTGCATGTACAGGGTATTCTTCCATCACATGTACAGGTGATTCTCAAGATCTTGCACACTAATGAGATGCTATTGAGCCCACACTACTATACTGTCTGAGCCAAGGACTACATGCTTTCTGGTAAATTCTGATTACAGTACTGAGTGGGATGAATATTTTTGATATTACCTGCTTTTTTTGTTGTTGTTGTTAACTAGTAAATAGTAGCCTACAGCAAAGTGTGTTTAAATAATTTCTAACTTGTTAACAATTTCTGCTAGTTAGTCTTTGCTACCATGTGGGTTTTAGCTTGTTTGAGCCTGCTAACTGAGGAGTGTTAATTCACCTTTTTCCATACATGTTTTGTTTTAAATAATTTAGATTAAACAACTCCTTTTGTAAGATAACTGCTTCACTATTTATCTGTACATGGAATTGTATTTTTTTTTTACCATTTGTTTTCTGATCGTTACAGGAAAATTCCATGGGCACTATCTGATGTGGGGAGACATTTCACTGCAGCTAATGTAGAAGGAAAAGCTGTGTACATTTGCAAATACTGTGCCAAATCATATGTGAAAAATGCAACAAAGATGCAGAATCATCTGGCCAAGTGCATAAAGTTCCCTCAGTGCTCACAACAATCAACCTCTGACAAAATCCCTCTACTTCTATTCAAGGTGAAAATTATGAATCAGACACCTTATCATAGCAACAGCTCATGGTCCTCCTGGAATCAGAAGTTGTTGTTTTTTACTCAATGGAGGAACGTAGTCAGAGAAATGCTGATGAATGTCTTGCTCGAGCTATGTATGCAACTGGTTCACCTCTGATGCTCACTGACAATGTGTATTGGAAGTAATTTCTGAATGTTCTTCACCTAGCGTACACCCCTACAACCAGACATGCTTTATCTACTCATTTGTTGGATGCAGAGTTCAACAGAGTTCAAGTGAAGATCCTTCTGTAGCTCAGTTGGTAGAGCATGGCGCTTGTAACGCCAGGGTAGTGGGTTCGATCCCCGGGACCACCCATACGTAGAATGTATGCACACATGACTGTAAGTCGCTTTGGATAAAAGCGTCTGCTAAATGGCATTTATTATTATTATATCAAGCAGACTGTATTGCAATAATCTCTGATGGGTGGTTGAATGTTCGTGGGCAAGGAATAATTAACTACATCTCCACCCCTCAACCAGTATTCTACAAGAGCACAGACACAAGGCAGAACCGACACACAGGTCTCTACATTGCAGATGAGCTGAAGACAGTCATCAATGACCTTGGACTACAAAAGGTATTTGCACTGGTGACAGACAATACTGCGAACATGAAGGTTGCTTGGTCTAAAGTGGAGTTCTACCCTCACATCGCACCCATTGGCTGTGATGCTCATGCATTGAATCTGTTCCTCAAGGACATCATGGCACTGAAAATAATGGATACACTACAAGAGAGTGAAGGAAATGGTTAGGAATGTGAAGAGTCATCAAGTTATAGCAGCAATCTACGTCACCAAGCAAAGTGAGAAGAATAAGCGCATCACATTGAAGCTGCCCAGCAACACCCGTGGGGGGTGGTGTTGTCATCATGGTTGACTGTCTTCTGGAGAAGGAGTCTCTTCAAGAAATATCCTTATCACAGTCTGCTGATATGATATTTTGGGAGAGACTGGTAAGCAGCTTGAAACTCCTGAAACCTGTAACAGTAGCCATTGCACGGATTGAGAGAGACAATGCCATCCTGTCTGATGTTCAGACTGCTTGCAATGTAAGAGAAGAAATCCATACTGCCCTGCCCACTTCACTGTTTCTCCAAGCAGAGGAAACTGCAGTTCTGAAATACATCAAAAAGTGTGAAGACTTCTGTCTTAAGCCCATACACGCCGCAATGTACATGTTGGACCCCAGGTATGGCAGGAGCATCCTGTCTGGTGCAGAGATCAACAAGGCCTATGGTGTCATCATTACCATGTCTCGGCACCTTGGCCTGAATGAGGGCAAGGTTCTTGGTAGTCTGGCGAAGTACACTTCCAAGCAAGGGCTTTGGGATGGAGATGCAATATGGCAGTCGTGCCAACCTATCTCATCAGCCACCTGGTGGAAGGTACTTTGTGGATCTGAGGCTCTTTCCCCTGTTGGCTCATCATCCTCCAAATCCCACCAACATCAGCCGCCTCAGAGCCTAACTGGTCCTTGTTCTGGAACACACACACAAGCATGCAACAGGCTGACCAATACAAGGGTTGAAAAATTGGTGTCTATCCTAGCAAATTTGAGGCTTTTTGAGCCTGACAATGAGCCATCCTCAACAAGGTTGGAAAGTGACAGTGAAGATGAGGCCTCAGAGTCTGATGTTCAAGAGGTGGACATTTAGGAGTTCCAGGGGGAAGACATGGAAGGCTGAGAGGAAGACAACCAAAGCTTTAGTTTCTAGACTATCATTTTACAGAAAATGTTTTTGGAAGATGCGATGGATTATTGGGGATCATTCAATATTCCATTTTGTTGTTCAGTGAAATCATCCCATGTGAAGAGTCAACTCATTTAAATAAAGTTTAATTCGTAACTACATTTGTATTTATTTATTTATTTATTTATTTATTTATTTATATTGGAAGGATTTAATAATTTGCAATTATGTCTACTTATGTTAAGGTAAAAGGTTTATGTTTCTGTCTCCATATGACATGCTAAATATATCCAATGCAAAAAAACATCTACATTTAAATGGTATTAATATGAATTAGCATACATTTCCATTAATTCCCATATATTCCCACAGAAAGTTTCCACCTCTGAATATTCTCCAAAGTGTGCAACCCTAGTGGTGAGTAATCGCTGTTCTGATATCCAGAAGTTATTTTTGGTCATAAGAGACAGTTGCAGCAACATTATGTACAAAAATAAGTGAAAAGATAAGATACAAACAACATCAGCCATCCTCTCCGGCGCCATCTTTTTTTTTGTTCTTCTTGTGGTGCTTTGTTCTGTTATTTATTTTTGATCTCTTTTCTTCCACTGCAGAAAAGGATTGACCATGGGTATGTGTATGTGACTGTTTAAACCCATTGCTTTCTCTTTGCATGATACCCATCTGTTCCAGAGCCTCCAAAGTATGTGACTACTAGTGTGTCCATTTCCTACTCAACAGGTCTGTGTAGAGGAACCCTAGAGAATGTTTTCTAGTTGAAATTGATGCATTCAGTTTAGATTGCCATCTAGGTGCATTGACAGTCACCCACTAATGTGATGAAAAACGACATATGAAACAATTTATTAACAATTCAATGTTGATGAAATGACAGATGTAGCCTGCCTACCAAGTGTTGTGGCAAAGGTGGTATGGTTTTACACTGGTTTTACACTTCATCTGAACGTGTTATCATTCCCAGATGTGTCATGTCCACCAATGAAGTCATAGACATAAACCTGCTCTCACAGCTGGAGGTCATTCCCCCCTCCTCCTCCCTCAGCCCTCACACATATTTTTTTCCCATCATCCCACTCTCTTTTACAAAGGGCTCTTTAAATCACATGGAAGGCCAGGGCAACCAAAAATGATTACATTGTTCTGTCGTTGTTCTGTTGTCAGGTCTCACCCAGATTGTGGGGCTATTTAGTCGTTACGTTTGATTTCAATCACTTTTTAACCGGACCCCTTTTATTTGAACAAAACTTGCCATTACATATTTGCCTGTGGTAGAAGTTGTCAGAAATTTACTTTTTGGAACTGAATGCCAAACGTTTAGGAGATGGAGGTACTCAAAGTTGCCCCATTTTGCATACCACACTCTACCATGAGACATCCATATAGAGGTCTTCACGGATCCACCGGTACCGGAACACCCGAGACTCGATCTGGTACCTGAGCGGATCCAGAATTCAAAATGATGTCACAGGTCTGGGTCAGATCTGATATGATTGTCTCGGCTATGTGTCATTTTAACTGACTTGTCCGGATGGGCCCGTACAGAACCAAACGCGACAGCTGCAGTTGAGAGAGACATTTTTATCATTTATGGTGCTGCTCTTGATTCTCACGAGAGTGGAGCGTGGCGCATGTGGCTTGTTGTTGGCCGTCAAAGTGGCAATAGGCTACAGTCGGAGAGCCTCTGTGTGTGTCAAAATGTAAGCAACTATCTAATCGATGGCAGATGGAATTAAAATGACTGAATTAAAAGTTAATTCAAATGTGAAGGAGAGACTACAACAATAGGCTGCTACTTAATATTCTGAATGGAGTTATTTGTAACTGTAGGATGAGAGCGCATGCACTGCAGCCTCAATTAGCCTAGCTAGCTAACATTAGCTAGTTTAACTAGCTTTTCCCAGGTTGACTCAGTCAAGACTATGAGATCCATATCATGCTAAATGTATTCACAAATGTAAATCACTGATCCACAACTGTAAATCACTTTACCAAAAATGTAACTCACCAATCCACAAAATGTAAATCGCTATCCACAAATGCAATTCACTATCCACAAACAAACAGCTTTTTGATTTGTATTTGTAAATCGAGGGCCTTAAGTAAACTTACTGCCATAAAGATTTGCACATAGGAGAGAGATGCGCATGACAGATATGCCAAGCCTGCAACTTCATATTTGGAAGTGCATAGGTCACCTGACTTTTGGCAGTAATTTGATGACAACAAAAAGTTATCACACAGAAAATAAGTTATCACGGTGGAAAGCGATTTGTAGTCGTATAAAGAAAAAAGTTCTCACGCATAGAAAACGTTTTTTTTGTATTCATAGAAAAAAGGTTTGGACCCATAGAAAGCGATTTCTCTAAATTGCTGGCAGCCTTTCGTTCAGCCATGTTGATGCCTGCCTTTCAAGGCTGCAGAAATCATAGTATGGTAAAGATATGTTAACCATATGTGTAACCATAGTATGTCCAATGTAAATAACCGAAACCCTAGCCCAAGATTACTCTATATTTGCAACACTATTGCGGTGTACACCCGTTCATCACCCAAATAGTTGAATTAGCCGGCCAGTGTGATAGCACCACTAAATGTAAAGGATATGTCATACATTGTAAGTGATTATAATTCATCCGCTGTCTCATGTTGCACAGACGATGAGCATTAAGGAGACATAAGTATTCCTGAGGCCTCTAACCGTTTCCCCAGGAGAGTCCTATAAAAGGTAAAGGGGAGGTGTAGGATATGGGATCAGACTTTGTAACAGTATTGCTTCCGTCCCTCTCCTCGCTCCAACCTGGGCTTGAACGGGTTGGGGTTGGATGCGCGCTGTGTTAAGAAGCAGTGCGGCTTGGTTGGGTTGTGTATCGGAGCCCGTACGGGAGTTGTAGCAATGAGACAAGATAGTAGCTACTACAAACAATTGGATACCACGAAATTGGGGAGCAAAAGGGGTAAATAAAAAATAAATAAAAACATTTGATAATAAGGATGTGTGTCATTCTGTTACCATTTGAATTGTCCATTCCCATTTTAGTACAGGAGAGCTAGCCTGGACAGCTAGCCTGGACAGCTAGCCTGGACAGCTAGCCTGGACAGCTAGCCTGGACAGCTAGCCTGTATTCAAGAGCATCTGATAGTGGGCACGACACAAACACCTCAGATGATGTAAAATAGGGTCTAAACTACAATGTTTGTATGTTTTTGCATTCAGGACCAAAAATGTTACTTTCTGACCTCTTCGACCTTTGGCAAATATGTATAGAAAGAATAATTCAAATCAAAAGGGGTGCGATCAAAAAGTAATTGAAATCAAATGAAATGACCCTATTAGCCTCGTTTTAGCTGGGATGTTCGTTCTTCAGAGACCCAGACCTGTGACTGGGGGATCTCGGGGGACACAGTTACAGGGGACACAGTGACACAGCCTTTTACCCTCAGGGAGGTAGACACTCAACCTCTTTCAGTCAGATGGGACATGCGTTATTCGATAGCAGAGGCTATTGTGTGTTACGATGCAGTTTGTTATCAGATTCTCTCGTCGGAGTTGTAGTTTTGTGCCAGATCATCCTGATTTTTAAGTCAATTAATTCAGTAATGGAGCAATCCACATTTAATATGTGGATTTGAGTCCTATAGGTCCTGTTCTGTGCTCAATCTGTCCAGCTGAGCATTTCGTATGGTTTTGGTTCAGGCTCATTATGGACGCACATAAAAAGTTGTTTAATTACCACACTTTGGGTAATGCATTTCAAATGAGTCGATGGTCACTATTAATTCTAAACCGTCATTCTCTACGGCTCTTGGAGAGAACCACACCCTGTTAAATTGGACCTGTGGCTTCCCTGCTCTTCAGAAACGAGTGGATAATTACAAGGGGCTAGCCTAAGGCCATACACATGGTGCTTCATTAAGTTAGTAGATATTGGAGGTAATGTTTACCTCTGAGAGTGTCCCTCTATAAACAAACACACACACACGCCCAAATGACTGTTTATAAACATTAGAGCCCTCCTGACAATAACTGTATTTTCACTCTGAGAATGAGTGTTTTGATTTCTGCGAGGATTTCAGAGGGTAGACCCACTGCAATTTCAGCCATGCCGTTTCAATTAAAGGATTCTTCATATCAACAAGCTGAAGGAAGCAATACCAGTTGTTTGTCCCTCTTAACTGGTGGTTTCAAGATGGACTTTTTAAATTGCATGTCTGATAGCAATTTTCTCTGCAGGAATGAACACACAATCACACCCTTTTATTTTTGCGGCACATGAATAGTGGAGTAGCTGATGTACTGGTGTCTTTGATTGGGATGAATGTATTTTGAATATATTCACGTTTACAAATTAAGTCATTTTTGGCGCGTTTGCGTGTGTATGGGAGGGTTGCTCTCTATAGCGTATCCATTGGAAAGGGCTGCCTCGCTGTGCCAAAACCCTGTTGCATTGTCTCTGAACGGCACAGCACATGCTCATTGATGTAGAAGCACAACAAAGACCAGGATGCAAAGTTTTTATCTGCATCACTAGTTCTGCGTGTGGAGTCAGTGGATGCGCTGCTGCTGCTCTTTATGAGCAGAGTCAATAGAAGGCAACACAGGCCTGTCTCTGCACGCAGCAGTCTGAATGCTTTCTCCTGGACAGACAAGCTTCCTGTTTCTTAGTGTATCTGAGTTCAGCACACTTTTTTTTTGTTTGTTGTTGGTTCGAATGTTAATCTTAATACTAGACGTCAAAACACATTTCTGCCCCTGAAGGACGAAGCCATTGGATGTACTATTTACTGTTGTTTGTTCCGTGGTGTTCAGATGCTCGGATAGGATTAGGCCTCCCTTCGATTCCCTGGCGCTTGCTCTTTGCAGCTGGCCTGGGTGGTGAAGAGTTAACCAGTCCCTTTATGATGGGCCACCTTTCTAAATATAACCCCAAACCTCCTCAACATGGGCACGCACAAGTCCTTCGGCTTGACTGCACTCCCTCTGTCAACACTCTCACTCACACACTCCTCCTCCAGCACACACACACACACACACACACACACACACACACACTCCCCCAGTTACAGTTTTGTACCCACACTCAATCAAACTCATTCCTCCTCAAACTCCCCATTTTTAATACTTCAAAGTTTACCGAGGAGATGATTCATATAGACTATATACCTGGTAGTTAGTATGAGTGATTTTCATTTTACTCCCCTGGACCAAGCTACTATTCAATAATGTGTGTTTCTCAACCACAAGACTGGATGGGCAATCTGATTGGATGTAATTTGCAGAGTAATGACATGTCCCCTTCAAAAGACAGTTTTCTTTGTATAGGTTGTTTGGGAGATGATGAAAGGGATGGGAGACTACTTGTCTAAATGCCTCCTCTAGTAGTTCCGTTTGTTTCTGCAGGAGGCGGCTGAAAATAGGCCCTTATGCTGCAGCAGGCACTAGTTGTCATGCTGTAGCCCATGACTGGTCTCATCATTAAATAGCAAGCAGCAGTGCACTCAAAGCTGTTCCAGATGATTACCACATGTCTGCAAAGCCCCGAGCGGCAGAGCAGATCGGCTCCCATCCTACCCTCTAATTTGTCATCCCAAAATTGGACATTTGGGTCTTTGTGTGACTTTGTCCCTCCCTTCCATGGCTAGCACAGTGCACTCTCACGGTAT